>NC_056729.1:1048120276-1048247776 GCF_019279795.1 Protopterus annectens | reverse complement strand
ACAGGAAAATAACTTTCTTGGGTGGTGTAAGCCAGGGAACCTTGTTGGCTAGGCTTGCATAGGCCCTTGGGCCGATAGCCTAGTACCTACCTATGAACCTATGAACAAACACTGGAAGCATATGTGTGCACACACTACATATAACATATTTTGGAAGCAGGTTTTGAGGTACTGACAGCATTCACTCTTCATGGGTATGCACTTTCCATCAAGTACAGGTCATCAATGTTACACTAAGAAATGGTCTGCTGTCCAAGATGTATGTCCATGACATTTGCCCCCTCACCTGCAACAGAGGCAGCCATGGCTTGCACACATCTTACAAACCATGGAATGGATCCCATATCCAACAGGTAGCACTCAAGAGTAGGAGATATAGCCTCATCTCACCATTGCATATACCATGGCAAACAGTGCAGACAGTTATGTATGTGACGAGGAAGTATGGGGCAACATTAATGTAGAAAATAAACAGATGGCCATCCAAAATAGATGATGACACATGTTGAAAACTCATCATGGAGGCTGCCTAGAAACATGCCGCAACACTGAGGGAGTTGCAGGAATGTCTAGCAAGTACTGGCTATGCAGTACCTGTGTTGACAATCATCTGGACTCTGCATAAGTGTGGCCTATGGGTTAGGGTAATCAGATGGGAAAGTTGTTCCACAGGAAACATCATCCAGGTCCCTCTACAGGTAGCATATGCATAACATCAAAAGTCCCCCAAAGGCATGTGTTGCAATGTGTAATGGTGTACCAAGACCAAGTCCGACACCTACAGACAGTATTAATAAAGATACATATGCTGCACAAGCAACATCTCACTCCACCTTAGGCTCACCATCCCCATCTGTACCTTGCTGGTGCCAGTGTACACCTGTATGTTTGCCGTTCATTAGCAGGAACTAGGCCAGTACACATGGTGTTCTGAATTTGGGACTACAAAATGATTCTCATGTGTGGCCCATAGTTGTTAGGTATCCGCAATCTGCAAAAAGGCTGAGGATGGGGATGGGTGTCATCCTAAAAGACAACAGTGAACTGAAGCAGATGTCCAAAGCTTACTAAGAATGACTGTATCTGCACACAGTCAAGGTCATAAATTGTGGCAGACATAACCTTGACTCTACAGCAATAGTGTGTGTGTGTGTGTGTGTGTGTGTGTGTGTGTGTGTGTGTGTGTGTGTGTGTGTGTGTGTGTGTGTGTATGTGTGTGTGAGTGTACAGTTAAGCAATGATGTACAGGTCTTAAAGTGCATTTCTTGTTTTCCCCTCACAGACAGCGAGGTGGATTAGGGTCCCTCCTGCAGGCAAACTGATGTTAGTGTCCATACAGACTCTGACAATGATGATAGGTATGGTGAGGCACAGGCAGGGTTGTCAGGGGTTGAAGCTGTGCCATTGATTGACATCACACTGTTTTCCACCCCATCCCCACACAGTCACATTGCCTATACATACCCCATCACTAGTGGCCATAGATGATGGACAGTTGGAGGGTGGTGGCATGGAACAGGACAGTGTGGTGACTATTGCAAGTGTGTCTGGATATAGCATCCATAGCCAGATGACCGGTGAGGTACAACACAGGCAGATGTACTGGGGTACTCGTAGGACGGCTGCTGGTCATCATGCCCCTGGCAGAAGTGCCACAGCAGGTATTACCAGACAGATGTTTCGAGCCATCATGGAGGCACAGGCACGTATGGAACTTTATACCAGACAGGGTCTGAGGCTCCTGAGGGCTACTCATTCTGCTGTTATTGAACATCTGTGATCCTGCAGGTGCCCACCATTATTTTGCAGAGGTCCTAGACATACAGTTGGGTAAGATGGTGTGAAGCATATGGTTGGAGTAGAGTGGCAACCACATGGACGTAGGTCAGCAACACCAACAGGTTGAGGTCTACATGGACGTGCAACAAGTCAGAACCACTCCCGTAGTGGCAGTACTAGCACCAGCACAGCAGGGGGGTTGTTGTCCACACCACATCATAGCAGGCCATGTGCACATGGCCCTGGCCAGTCCCAAGAGGGACCCGGATCCAGTCGACATTTGTCATCATCAGGGGAGTGTACCATATCTGGCCTTGTACCTTGTAGTGCCTGTGAAACCCCTGGCAGGCATAGTTCTCGTGTCCATGGCAAGAGATGGTGAACTGCACACCCTGCCATGTACGGTCAGCAGCTGTACAACAAACCCCTGTATAGGGCAGCCACAAGGCAGAACTGTGTGCATGCATACACACACACATTACAAACACAGCTAGGGCATCCCCATACCTACACACACCACATCTGCAGAACCCAATTACTAATAAAAATCCCTAACACACACATGATGTCAACCAAATGGCTCAGCCTAGGTCTCTGGCAAACCCACAACACACTCTGTTCATATGATGATACCTGTGCCACATCCCTGTCATCCATAACACCAATGCAGGGACAGGCTATTGTGGTTCTGATGCACAGGGTGAATGTACTAATGTGTGCCAATGTAATGCTGTGTAACATGTTTTCAGCAGTAAAGTTTAATACATACATGTCAGGATGTGCAGCTGTCCAGCCATGATGCATTATAGCTGTTATTATCACTGGCTGATTGTGGTCTCCATAATGTATTCAGTTTGTGTTGTAGGTGTCTATGTGTCAGCAGGATGGTGGTCTGATGTTGTTTCCTACAAGGGGTATGGTACTGTGGTGACACCTTGACTGTGCCATATCATGGGTACATCTGAACACAAGTAACAGGTCTGCATCACAGTTACTGCATGTGCCACATGGCTGATAGGTCTGAGGGGTGTATACAGGTGAGTGCATGGCAGTTGATGTCAGCAGCCCTTCTACAGTGGACAATGGTAAGTCTACTGGGTGGTACACACCACATGTTTGTGTATAACACACACACAGAGGCTTAGGTATTGATGCAATACACAGAGAATACTGTACACATGGATGTATGTACTTTTGCAGTGAACCCATTTTAGCCTATGTAATTCCACCAAAACAGAATAGGCACAACATCACATCAGTAAATCAGTCTGCTAGTTTAATGTCATTGATGATGGTACTGGCAGGGTATATGTCCCCTTCCCCAATGTAGTGCAATCCTCGACTTGGTAAACATGGGTGTGCTGGTGTGGGTGTCACAGCTTTACCCTTTGGAGGATGTGGGGTGGTGTAGAACTGCAGATAGTGTGATTGACAAACTACTTAACCTGTTAACATAAACTGTACAGTATTACAGCCAACTAAGCGGGGGGATACACACAACAATAACCCCAATGATGGTGGCTACATCCACAAGATCCACACCCAGCTATATATTCCAACCCCAGTATTGTTGTACAGCTATACAGTGGGGAAGGGGGCATTTACACATCTACTACTAGTTTTAATGGAATGAATGTCCACAAGATGATACCTTTGAAATGTTAGCATTTGCCAGTCAGTTCTCATACAGATGACCTTCTGTGACATGTATTTTCTGCAAACTGACATAGATCCCTTCACATACACACACACTCTTATTTGGCAACACTGAGAGTAGAACCCCTACCTAGGTACTTATTGCTACTAGTGTGTGTGGCCTTAATTGCACACATCACACAGCTTTTAGGATTAGGTATGTCCCAGGTTTCTTGTTAAGTGAAGAACATCACCAGGCCCAGTACAGTATGGTAATGGGGGATGTACTTGTTCTTTATGAACAATACGTGTAACATACTGTCATATACACATTGACAAACACATAACAGTCATAGACACATCTGGGAGACCTGAGTTTATCAGCGCTAACTACTTGTCAGTGAGTCCATTCTGTTACAGATAACTTGCACACAGCACTTGCATCATTGGGCTGGATAGTGTAATCAGATACCTGTATGGTTGATGGTGACAGTGGTCCCCATACAATGGACCTTGGGACATGTACTGGGGGTAACATGGTGTAAGGACAGTATACCCAACACCCACACCCCACATTGAATGTTTTACTCACTGAAACCATTGATAATAATCTGACATACCCACACTCACACATTGACAAGGACTGCAATACAACCCCTTGAGTATCTCAAGAGTGCTACTACAGGGATATGCATCTATTGCACATGCCACAGGGATAGTAGGATGATGGTTTGTCATGGCTCTCCTACTGTCAGCAACATCACTATCCCTTATACTGTATGGCAAGGTGTATTGTATTTGGAGAATGTGGCCTCAGAATGCTGTATCCTACAAATATATACACTTGCACACATACACACACTTGCCAGGACTAAGAGGGTAACCCATGCCTATCTACTCACTTGTTCAACAGTGTTGTGCTGGTACTGCAAGCTCCAGGTAGCCCATAGGGTGAAGTATGTAACACGATACATGTAATGTCTATTATAGCAGCAGCCATTTCTAACTATAGCAATGGGACAATATATATAGGTTCATAGGTAGGTACTAGGCTACTGGCTCTAGGGCCTATATATGCCTAGCCAAAAAGACAATTTTACAATTTTATATATATATATATATATATATATATATATATATATATATATGTGTGGGTGTGTGTAACATATATAGCTGAAACACCTGATGTTCATAAGGGTCATTTGCATATATCCCACGTGCCTCTGTTACAGGAGGTTTGGGAGGTCACTCATTGGAAGTTCTAGCTTGGCTGGAGTTTTCATTTAATTTTTACTGATTGGTTTTTCAGTGTGACCTTCTTACTCTTTGTTTTAATATATATATATATATATATATATATATATATATACATATATATATATATATATATATATATATATATATATATATATATATATATATATATATATATATATATATATATATACATATACACACACACACATATATACATATATATATATGCATGTGTGTATGTATATATATATATATATATATATATATATATATATATATATATATATGTATATATATATAGATATATATATAGATATATATATATATATATATATATATGTATGTGTGTATGTATATATATCTATATATATATATATATATATATATATATATGTATATATATATATATATATATATATATATATATATATATATATATATATATAGATATATGGGTGTATATGTGTACGTATCTATATCTACATATATATATATATATATATATATATATATATATATATATATATATATATATATATATATATATATATAGACACACACACACACACACACACACAGACACACACACACACATGATTATATACTGCCTTCTGCTGGTTTCTTGCTGTTACTTGCATTTACATGCATGCATACCACATTGCATTTAACTATTTATTGTAGTCAACTAGTCTTATTACTGTATTGTACTGAGTACAATAAATACACAAAGACAACCATTTCAGTTAATACGGTTTACTGGCACATTCTCCTTTGAACTCTGCAAGCATGCAACACAGATGCTGTCAGCTCTCTATGGCAAATTCTCAAAGCTTGTTTATACATGTCATATTTATACTATAATGTCTGATATTTTTTCTCAAAGTCTGATGTGTACCAGGTCTTTCAGTTTTCCTTTGTTCTTCTACTTTGTGATTTGTCCTTGATTCAAGTTCGGTGGTCCAAGAAAACTCAGTTATCTGAAACGTGGTGTTCCAGCACTATCTGTTATCTTGCTTGATGTTACATCTCTTTATTTTATTGATGTACTTCCAGCTGCCATCTGCACAGTTATTTTTTACAGACTTTGTTTCTAAATAACATACTCCTTTACATGGATGCCAAAATCTAATTAAGCTATGCCAGCACACTTACTACTTTTTATTTTTCAGCATTTTACACTATTTCTAAATTAACCCTTTATATTTCATATCATTCTTACAGCTTTTTATTCAAACTAATAATCATGCTAGCAACAGTTACTATTATTCTTTCAATACATATATGTATAACATATGTTCATAACATGTAGTGGAGTCATACCTCAGCACCAATAGTCACAACCTCTTAGTGCAAGAGGATGTCATGTAAGTATTGCAGATATAAATGTAGAATGTTGCTACAGTAACAGGGGTTGTCTTAGCAGAAATGTTGTGTGGGAAGCCATATCTGATGCTAACATGTACGCCATCAGTTACTGACAGACATCATAATATCATCATAGTGCAGTACCAAACAAATCACAGTAATGATCATGTTTAATATAGCAGAGATATGACCAATAAATGTGGACAGTCTGACTCACACTGGTCAGTCCACAGGTATACACAGAACTCCTTAGTGCAAGACGTGTGGACCAAGCCTGACAAAGTGGATGTTTACAGCCATGTAAATGGGGATATCACAAAAGTACTGGAATAGATAAGCTCACACAGTTTATGCTTTCACACAGTCCTGACACATATTAACCGGAGGAGCAGAGGTCACAAGCCCACATACTACCCACTAGTTAGTGACATACATCTGTACAGCATCCCACTGCTTTGTCAGAAATGCGCAACAGTTATGGTGGCCTAGCAACAGTACATCTGACAAATATCTTGACATAACGTCACACTAGGTAAATACATTGAGCTGCTAGGCATGTCACAAAGCACTGTGCAAACTTCATGCAGACTGCTACAACACTGGCCTACATTTCTTATGGGGGAATACACGTGTACTTGCAATATAGCAGGCTCTACAGGCATGTAACAGACAACAGTGTGAAAGTGCATGCCCAAAATCAATCTGAACACAGCCACAGTCACATATGGTAAGCCTAATTAATATTATGGACTGTGTGAACAACACCATCCTCATATGTGTGTCACTCACACACTAACCCTACATATACTGGGCCAATACACAGTGTAGTCTGATGCCTGACTGTGGTATGGGACATTTGTCGGTCTGCCCCTACAAAAATATACGCCGATAGGGTACCATACACTGGAGCAACATGCAACATCAGATAGAACAGTACCAAGAACAATGACATCTACCACAGTCTGTACACAGGCCAAGTTACATATTCACAATACACACTCTATCAACAATCACCATAAGTACACATACCTCACTACTGTACACACTACAACAGAATGCCCAGGTTTTGTCCTCAAATATAAGACCTACTATACATAACATGTCTAGCAGTCTGATATCTCACTAGCTCTCCACCCACAGCAAAGGAAACCACGGTCAAAAACTTCTCAAAAGCAAACTTCCCACTTTTCAAAACCAAGGTGGAATCCTTCAAAGCCCCAGGGCCAGTGGAAAATACAGCCCAAACTGCAGAATCCTTTACAAATTCATTCTATGGATACCTACAGGAATGCATGGATCGTGCTATCCCAAATAAAACCAAGACACACTCCTCCAAATGCAGGAGACCTGTCTGGTGGACCCCAGCCATAAATAAGCTGTACAACAGAAGGAGGAAACTACTACATGATAGAGCAAAATCCCTGAAAGGGAAGGCATCTCTGATCAGTACTAGCAAGAAACTACGATCCCTCATAAAATCATCTAAGCCTAGCTGCGAAAGAAAAATTGCACAAGATGCTAAAGATAATCACAAGGATTTCTTTAGTTATGTCAGAAACTCCCAGATATGCTCTGACATAGTGCAAAATGACAAAAAATGCACTGAACCCACAGACATTGCCAACATCCTGGCAGACAGGTTCAGTGCAAGCCCCCCCCCCCTCCAAATGGGCAAATGACTATCCCAACAGAGTGTAGCCTCCCTGATATCACAGATGCACAGATGAGAGCTGCCCTCTCCAAAGCAAAAAACACAGCATCATTGGGACCGGACGGTGTCCCGGGCTGCATTTTACATGAGCTCCAAGAAGAACTGAACCATCACTTAAAATCACTGTTCAGTCTCAGCCTTACAACAGGATATGTACCCAAAGAATGGCGTACAGCAACAGTGGTCCCACTCCATAAAGGTGGTGCCACAACGGACCCCAGAAACTATCGACCTATAAGCCTAACTAGCCTGGTCTGCAAAGCTATGGAGCGTATCATCATGGAACTCATAAACAAAGACATTGGGAACCGCCAAACACTGGAACCTACCCAATTCTGCTTTGTTAAGGGCATATCTTGCCTCTTGAACCTGGTCAATTTCTTTGAAACAGTCACCAAGGCCATAGACAAAGGGTAGATAGTCCACACAGCCTACCTTGACCTTGCAAAAGCCTTTGACACAATACCCCACTCGGGCATCATAAATAAGCTCACCAGCTTAAATATCAACCCCTATGTCACAAGATTGGTTGCAAACTGGCTTAGGGATAGAACCCACATGGTCAGAACTGCAGGTGCCATGTCAGACTCTAAACCAGTTACAAGTGGCATCCCACAAGGCTCAATCTTGGTACCTCTCTTGTTCAGTATATATTTCTCTGAGGTACAGGCTAACACATGAGGACTATGGCTGACAAAGTTTGCAGATGACTGCAAACTGGGGGCCATAATCAACTCGCTTGCTGACACAAACATCCTCCAAAAAGATCTCACAGAGACGGAGAACTGGTGCCAGAACCATAACCTAAAGCTAAATGCCAAAAAGTGCATAGTTATCCTCTTTGGGAAAAACAAAGTGCCCACAAATTACCACATAGGTGGTAATCCATTAAGTATGGAAGAAGTAATTAGGGATTTGGGGACCCAAGTAGATTGCAGTCTCTCCTTTGACAATCACATTGCCAAAGCAGTTAGAAAGACATTCTATATAGCCCACCTTATCACAAAAGGGTTCACATCTAGATCAAGAGAGGTCATTGTGCCCCTCTACTCATCACTCATCAGGCCCATAATTGAATACAATGCCCCATTTGGGATGTACCTTACCGACACCTGCTACAACTAGAAAGACCCCAAAAGTACCTCACCAAGAGGATCAAGGGACTCAAACAGATGCCCTATGCAGTTAGGCTAAAGAAACTCCAGCTCTACTCAGTTGCTTACCGCCTACTCAGAGGCGATCTGTGCCTGACGTATAAAGCCATGTCCAACCCAGAATTAATGGACATGCTCCACCTCAAGAAATCCAAATCCATCCGAACTACACCCTCCAGTGACTTAGACCTCAGCACAGAAATAAATAGAACATGCTGGAGGGACAGATTCATATCCCAGAGGCTCCCCTCACTCTGGAACAAAATCCAGATCCATGTCAGACAGAGCCCCTCAATGACCCTCTTCAAGAAGAATCTTGGCATTTGGATGGGAGATCATAAATTTACCCCTGGGATCTCTTCTGTGTCACTGCTAGACAGAGGCACGGTAAACTAACCTTAAATGGGCTATCTTCTGTGACCTACTATACAGAGGCACAGTCAACTAATCTAAGAAGGGTGGCGAAAGCCAAACACACTCTGGCTAGGCTTGTAAATGCCCTAGGGCAGATAGCCTAGTATCAACCTATGAACCTATGAACCTATGAGCTTGTTATCAGGTATGATGTCAGTAAATAATGATGTACTGGACATATGCACCTCTTACTGCATGACATATGTACAGGTTGACAGAGTTGTGGCTGGAGGCACTAACACAGTGCCAATATTGACATGTTGCTGTAATAAACTCATACATTTACTGATGTAACAGGGTTTGTTGTGACATATGTCTTCTGAGGGATATGAAGTTAGTAACTCACACAGATGTCACCATGTTCTGACTGCAATCATCAGAGTATGGTACTGCATTTCTAAAGATAGGAAATGCGTGAGTAACACAACATATGTAAGACTCCAAGCTCTGGCCAGTCTGCAGATAGCCCTACAGGTGAGAGTTTCCTCAACCACATAACACTGTCATGCGATATTTTAAATCATGTAGAATAGCCATATCCACACAAACCCTGTTAAACCAACATTGCTACAAATGTAAAACAGCAATATTTACATTCTGTCCCCATGTCTGAAACATCCCCCTCCTGTTTGTTGGCCTGTCTCCACAGTGTATGTTGTAAGAGTTATTTCCATCTACCCTGTGTGATGCTGTTTGTCAACACCCACATGAAGTCCTGCTCATAGTGAAGGAAGAGGGCCAACACCCACATGAAGTGCTTAGTTATAGGAGTGTGTTCCCATGCAATTGGCTATAGGAATGATACCACAGGTGTTCCACATGCAATTAGCAAGTGGGGACTGCAATTCATGCACAGGCCATCAGCTGATCATGAGCATCACTTACAAAACTCAAGCTGCTGCCTATGCAAAGCGGATGTACTTTTCCACATCCACCAGAGAGGGAGTGAGAGAGAGAGAGAGAGACAGAGACAGAGACAGAGACAAATTAAGAAAGGAAGGGAGTAGGAGAGTAAGAGCTCTAGCTGTATCTGGCCATTATGATGGTTGCCTATATTGTGTACTAATCCATACTATCACATGGTGATGGCACATGGCTGTAGACATTTATGGCTGAGGATTGTCTACAACAATCTCTATAGTGTTTGGAAAATGTTGGCCTTGTAATGTCAACAATGGGATATAGATCCTCAATAAAATCCACACTACAATGGATCCTGTCATTACACAATCACCTCAACACAGGACACTGATGACACACACACACTTACCAGTACTGAGTTTCAACCCCTTACCTGGCTATGTATTGCTATTACATTGTTATGCAGTTAATGCATATACCACAGACCTTACATGTTGAGCTGTCCAAAGGTATCTTTGAAGGTGAGTGACATCAGCAACATTGATAAAGGAGGGATAAGGGAAGTGTAGTACATGTGACTGTCCACAAACACAGGTGTCAAGGAAAACACACCCACACTCTCTCAGGGAATCACAAACATTATCACAGTTGGCAAGGTCAGGATTAGAGCTCCTACCTAAGTAGTTTGCTGCACTACAGTATTACACAATTATCACATGCGCCACATGGCTTATCTGGTTGATATATGGCCAAAGGGTTATTTCAAGGTGACTGACATCAGCAGGCATGCTACAGTAGGGCAATGGGAGGTGTACTGAGTGTGAATGTCTTCAAAATCATTAACCTCCACACACACACACATGCACACACACGCACACACGCACACACACACACACACACACACACACACACACACACACACACACACACACACACACACACACAATTGCCAGTACTGAGATGCATGGGATCATTGCTTCACAGGTGTGTAGTACTTGACTGTGCCTGAAGGCTGTACAAGCCTAGGCAACGCTAATTCCTTGCCATCAGGCCACACGACAATGGTCTCCAGTGTGGATCTGGGGTGTAGTCTCTGGATTGACCCACACAGGTGGGTATTGTATTCACCATCCACTCATCTGGGTTACTATTGTGGGTGGCCAGTGCTTTGCAATGCTTGTCATGTATGTGATCTATATTCCATAACATGGACAGTGTCTGGGTTGTACACATGTCCCACATGCATGTTCTGTGACATGTGGAAGTGAACTTGAGGCCTCTGGGGCATGTTGTGCGGACAGATTGTTATCTTCTGATGTGGCATTCCTGACCTCATTTGGTGAGACCCGGCTATGGAACTGAGGTTGTGCCTGCACCTACACTGACAGCATGATACAGGTATTCGGTAGATTTAGTGGCATCTGTCCATACAGAGCATGTGTATTAGACATAGTATTCCCTTTCTGGGTTACATTTGCATACTCTACAGTTGTTGCAGGCATCCAGTGGGGAACACAGAAAAAGGACCACTGTAAGTATGTTATTTGCCTATTGTAGGAATGGAACAGGGTGCCATGTCCTTTTACTTGCTGGATAACACACACTCTGTCAAAAGATGTTACACATCATAGTACATTCTGATGTTAGTGTCAGTGTTGTGATCAACGGGCATGTTGTCCACTGCAATCACACAGTGGTTACTATCTGTGGGCAATATGCAGGGAACTACCAATATAGTGGTTGTTGCCTAACCAAGTGTGTTTGTGTATGAGACATGGGTGGAGAGTGTTCTCTGAGTAATACAAGGGTTGTCTATATTGTTCAATGATCCATAATGTCACATGTAGGGCTATGGATTGTCTACACCAGCCTCTCTGCTGTTTGACGTATGTTGTCCTTGTAAGGTGGACATTGTGACATATAGTAGGTCTTCAATATAATAATTTAGCAAAACCCACCCCACAATGCATCCTGTCATTACACAATCACAACAATCTCCACACAGAATACTGATGACCGACACACACAAACACACACAAACTTGCCAGCACTGAGATTCAAACCCCTACCTAGCTATGTATTGTTACTACAGTGTACCGCATTTATCACATGCACCATGGAGCTTATTGGACAGATGTTGTCCCAAGGTACTTCTAAGGTGAGGAACATCACCAGCCCTTGTAAATACTAGCATTGGGTGATGTAGTGGGTGAGAGATCCCAAAAATAATTTACCCTAATCACACTTTTACATTTGCCAGGGATGAGGTTCAAACTGCTAACAATTGTTATGGATCACTATGTTACACATTTACCCCATGACCACTGACCTGACATGGTTTAGGCTTCGCAACAGGTACTTGTAAGGTCGATGATATCTGCAGGACTGCTAAAGTCAGACTCTGAGATATGTACTGGCTGTAAACGGGGCCAACATCTTTGAGGTTCATACATACATATGTACACTCACAAACACTTGCCACAGATGAGATTCACACTCATAGCTGTGTAGTTACTGCTACTTAATCGTTCCACATTTGTGTAGTTACTGCTATGACATCGTTCCACATTTATGCCATGCACCACAGAGCTTACATGGCTAGCCTTTTTCCAATGGTGTATTTCAAGGTGAATGACATCAGTAGGCTTGCTAAAGTAGGACAATGGGAGGTGTAGTGACTGTGAATGGCCTTTGAAAAGGAAACACGTGCCTAAGGGTCTTAGATTAAACAATTTCCCAAATTACATTGTCATGGGTTCTACGCTGTATAAGGAGATTGTGGATATGTTGAACAGCTGTGGTTTGGCATTGATAAAAGTTATGATTATTAACAACAACAAGTTGATTGATGAACTTAACATCAAAATAGACAAAATTAACAAAGAAATATGTGATGATTTACTGTTCACTGTGAGAGAATATAAAAGTGATTATTTGAGAGTGTTCAATGATGTGGATAACATTATAGTTAAGAACCAAAAAAGAAAAATGGGTAAATTAAATAAACTTTTACGTATTATCTACTTCGGATGTTTTTTGGACTACTTGTGGATTATTATCGTGGGACAGCCTTTATTGGATCCTGTACTACTGGGGAAATTGTGATTTACTAGTTTTTGATTCATTTCCCACTTTCCATTTTTTCTATTTTTTACTGGTCGGTCTTCCAATGGATGTGCAGGATTGCCGAGGACCCACACAACCCAGGAACGAACAATCCCTTATCGGAGAGCTAACTAGGCTTATACAAGCCTTTACGCAGCTGGAAACCAGTACCTAGGACAACGAGGACTCTATTTCGTGTGCACAGCCCGTGCGAACCAAGCAGACTAATCATAATAACTCTAACAGGAGAGTTTCCGGCGATAGCGGACCACCACGCAGTGAACAGAGGTATAGGGAACGGAATAATACGCCACATAATGACAATGACTCATTTCTTCTAAAATACGCTGACATTAATGTAACTGACTGGTTAAATAAAAGTTTTGGAGCTACTGAACAACGTGAACAGAGACAGAGACAAAACGAGCAGGACACTACTTACTCTGAGAAATGTAAGCTCCTTAAAAAATACATGTTAAAATTTAAAAATTTAAACTTAGATAACTGGTTTCTATCTGAATGTTCGAAAAGGAAACACGTGCCTAAGGGGCTTAGATTAAACAAGTTCCCAAATGACATTGTCATGGGTTCTACTCTGTATAAGGAGATTGTGGATATTTTGAGCAACTGTGGTTTGGCATTGATAAAAGTTATGATTATTAACAACAACAAGTTGATTGATGAAATTAACATCAAAATAGACAAAATTAACAAAGAAATATGTGATGATTTACTGTTCACTGTGAGAGAATATAAAAGTGATTATTTGAGAGTGTTCAATGATGTGGATAACATTATAGTTAAGAACCAAAAAAGAAAAATGGGTAAATTAAATAAACTTTTATGTATTATCTACTTCAGATGTTTTTTGGACTACTTGTGGATTATTATCATGGGACAGCCTTTATTGGATCCTGTACTACTGGGGAAATTGTGATTTACTAGTTTTTGATTCATTCCCCACTTTCCATTTTTTCTATTTTTCACACTTTTACATTTGCCAGGGGTGAGGTTCAAACTGCTAACAATTGTTATGGATCACTATGTTGCACATTTACCCCATGCACCACTGACCTGACATGGATTAGACTTCGCAACAGGTACTTGTAAAGTCGATGATATCTGCAGGACTGCTAAAGTCAGACTCTGAGATATGTACTGGCTGTAAACGGGGCCAACATCTTTGAGGTTCATACATACATATGTACACTCACAAACACTTGCCACAGATGAGATTCACACCCATAGCTGTGTAGTTACTGCTACTTAATCGTTCCACATTTGTGTAGTTACTGCTACGACATCGTTCCACATTTATGCCATGCACCACAGAGCTTACAGGGCTAGCCTTTTTCCAAAGGTGTATTTCAAGGTGAATGACATCAGCAGGCTTGCTAAAGTAGGACAATGGGAGGTGTAGTGACTGTGAATGGCTTTAGAAACCATTCATCCCTACACACACACACAAAGTTTCACAGTTGCCATAGCTGGGATTAGAACTCCTACATCATTAGCATGTTACACTATAGCATTATGCAGTTATTGCACACATCACAGAGCTTATAGGGCTAGCCCTTGTCCAAAGGTGTATTTCAAGGTAAATGATATCAGCAGGATTGCTAAAGTAGGGAAAGGGGAGGTGTAGTGACTGTGAATGGCCTCAAAACCATTACTCTGTACTCATGCAAACACACAGAGTTTCACAGTTGCCATGTCTAGGATTAGAATTCCTACTTGACTAGTATGTTACACTACAGCGTTACACAGTTATCACACACACCACGGAGGTTGCAGGGCTAGCCTTTGTCGAAAGGTGTAATTCAAAGTGAATGACATCAGCAGACTTGCTAAAGTAGGGCAATGGGAGGTGTAGTGACTATGAATGGCCTCAAAACCATTAATCTCTACACACACACAGAGTTTCACACTTGCCACGTCTGTGATTAGAACTCCTACCTAACTAGTATGTTACACTATAGCATTACACAGTTATCGCATGCGCCAAGGAGCTTACATGGCTAACCCTTATCTAAAGGAATATTTCAAGGTGAATGACATCAGCAGGCTTGCTAAAATAGGCCAATGGGAGTTGTAGTGACTGTGAATGGCCTCAAAATCATTGATCCCTACATACGCAAACACACACACACACACACACACACACACACACACACACACACACACACACACACACAGTTCCACAGTTGCCATGTCTGGGATTAGAATTCCTACCTAACTAATATGTTACACAGCAGCATTACGCAATTATTGCGCATGCCATGGCGCTTACAGGGCTAAACTTTGTCCAAAAAGGTATTTCAAGGTGACTGACATCAGCAGGCTTGCTAAAGTAGGGAAATGGGAGATGCAGTTACTGTGAATGGCCTCAAAATCATTGATTCCCTACAAACGCAAAGACTGTTTCACAGTTGTCATGTTTGGGATTAGAACTCCTACCTAATTAGTATATCACACTATAGCATTACACAGTTATTGCACGTGCCACAGAGCTTATAGGGATGAATCTTGTCCAAAGGGGTATTTCAAGGTGACTGACATCAGCAGGCTTGCAAAGTAGGGCAATGGGGAGTGCAGTGTGTGTGAATGGGCCATAAACCATTCCTCTGGAAACAAACACACAACACTCAGTCACACAGAACTTTACATTTGACAGGACTAGGTATACGACTGCTAGATGAATACTGATTTGTAATGTCATGTTACAGTTATCACAAGCACCACAGTCACTATAGTGCTGAGGGCTACCAGAAGCAAATGTCTACAGTGATAGACATTGGCACAACATGTGATATTGGCCAATTGGATGTGTGGTGGGTGGGACAGACCTCATGATGGGATGCTCTTTGTCACTGTCTGTCTCTCTCTTGCCCACATCTCTGTTTGTGTATGTTTGACCTATTATAGTTTGTTGTCCTTGGATATATGTGTGCATTCTTATCTGATGTGTGTGCAAAGCATGAATACTGTGCAATGTGGTGTGTGTGCACAGAAATCTGCGACTGTCAGATATGTATAGTCCATTGTTGTCGTCAGGCATGGGCTTCATTTCTCTAAATGTGGGAGCATGCCCAGTATGACCTTTCTGTATTTTGTTGCCAGACATGGGCTTCGTGGGAGCATGCCCAGTGTGACATTCTGTATTGAATGTGTGAATCCATTACAGGTAGATTGTACTCCAGTGCAGGAATTTGTGTTCTACACCTACAGCTAAATACAAGATCAATGAAGCTGTGCTCAGTATTGTTGTCTGCACCCTACATATTCTTGCACACTCATGCCATTCTGGAGGGGGAGCCGCAGACACTTGCTGATGGGTCTGTGTAAATGGTCTAGCACCTGGGTACTGTGCTGGCTGAAGATCTCCTGCTTGTACATCTATCAACGTGACAGAATGGCCATATCCTGCTGTGGCCATACTTCTTAGCTGTACAGATTCACACAGGTTACCCAGAGGCAGGGCTCATATATCTAGTCATTTCCCCTTCACATTGTGGTTTACAAGGAGGTTTATAGCCACCCATTATTGAGTTTGCAGGCAGGGGTAGTATGGGCACACATCAGAGTTTCAGACTTCACACACTCCATGGCGTCCGTGCTTCTACACCCCCCCTGTTATTCTATCATCTTCCTAACATTATGCGAGTGATATCTGATTGTTGTTATCTGGGACCCCATGAGATAAAATACATTGGCAGTACAGGTGAGGCACAGGTCTTTAACAGAGGACTGCAGGGCATTTGGTAGTGATGCAGGCCATCTGTAGCAGGCCAGTTCATTCTATCACTCTTACACTCCCAGGCTGCAAGCCACTGGATTCCCCTGGGCTGACAGGGTAGGGGTGCGAGGCATTAATGGCAATAGTTCCTGTCCTTAATAATCCATTAATGTGGATGCTGACAGGGTGCTGTTTAGAGATAGGGACACACCTGCATGGGACACCTCTTCAGCATGCTGCATTCTGTGGGTATTCCCATACAGAAGTAGAGGTCATACTGTACTCATTCCCAACAGCAGGGATATGACCTATTCTGAACCTGTGGCTGATGGTGGGGTGAGCTGAGTGCATGTGTGATATGGAAGCGTCTTGCAGCTGACTCACAGATATACCTGGGACATTCCCCTTATGCTGGCCAGTGCAGGGATATCAGCAGTTTCTCATTACTTCATAACTGTGCCTTTTGGGGTCTGCCAGTGACTGGCCAGACTACATCAGTATTCCATATTACACATACAACTAATGTGCTGCTAACCTGTATGTACAATTCCAAAGGTGTGTGCATTTGACAGTTACATTTTATATACTCTGTCTAAGGTACTTCCACCTGTGTATTGTGTGTATGTCTGGGCCCACATTCATGGCATGTCCATCTTTCAGATGGTGACAGATATTACATCTGAACAATGAGTATGGATGACTGCTGGATTGGGTCTTGCTGGGATGCATTGTGGTTGGCACTGCAGTTGTCAGAACATGGCCATGTCATCAACAGTACTGACCATAGGCCACTGGGACACAACCCTCCATGCCTACATGCTGACCACTTCCACACAATATACAGCACACAACAACCTAACACACAGAGCCCTGCCTATTGTGCAACTGTAACAATCTACCCTGCTAATTGGGCCAGCTCAGGTAATCTGTGCTCCACTATTACTAAACCGACACGTACATGTTACCACATTTCTACATTGTATTGTGTGGAGGCAGGGCACACCTGACAACTGTAAACATTTGCTATGACTGTACTGGTATTTCAGGTACTCTGTTGGCTTCCATTGTGTTCTGTATTCTGACCTATCATGCAGACTAGAAGCATATCAGTGGAGTACAGATCTTAGGTTTTATTGACCTACATTTCAGTTTCAGAATTCTTACCCTTCAGAACTAACATCCAACTTACTGACCTGAAGTCTGTCTGTGTAGGTCTGGAGGGTGGCTGTTCTCCATTGCCATCAATTGGAGACCTTAGCACAGCCTTTCTCTGTGGTCATCTACACCTGTCCTGCTGGCTGAGACTGTTGTTGGGTATGTGAGCCTCACTGACATGCATGTGTGTGTCCTATGGACATACATTTGGCCCACCACATTTCCTACAGTGGGATTTGTCACCTTGTCTAGTACTGCCTACTTTGTTGACACCAGTATTTGTTATGGATTTCATGCTGCCCATATAGGTGTCTACTATCAGATGCCATCCCATTCAGCCACCCAATTCTCTTGCATGCTCACATCCATACCACAGATACAAGTAGCAGAACATACTACTCTATCCAGCAATTGTTAGGGAGAGTGACTTACCTTGTGGCTGTACCAGTATTGAGGATGGTGCTGGAGGGATGACTATGTTGGGTGCACATAGTACACTCCCTATATATGGTAAAGAACAGGTAGTGTCATGTTTGGCATCCCTCTTACTGTATGTGTGAGTAGGAGAGAGGTGTCATTCCCTGGTTTCCTACCGTGTCAGTATATGTGCTATGCATTGCCTCTTTGCCAAAGCCTGGGCATACTGGGCATGCCTCATTCTGCCTACAGGGGCAGGATCAGGCTGTTCCTCTTCCGAGTCACTCTGGGCCTGTGCTGGCTTTGGCAATGGTGGGGGTGCTGTGTGGCCCTGCCCCATGCTGTTCCTGCTGTAGCTGTTTCCACAGGATCATATTGTGTAGCATGGCACATACAATGATAATTTGTGCACATGTAGCTGGAGTGTACTGCAAGGCTCCACCGGAAATATCCAAGCACCAGAACTGTGACTTGAGCATCCCAAACACACACTCTGTTATGATTTTGGTTTGTGCGTGTGCCTCATTGTGGAGTTCTTGTTCAGGTGTGTGTGCATTTCTGATGGGTGTCATCAGCCACGGCTCTAGTGCGTAACCAGCATCCCCCACTAGGTGGCCATATGGGATGTCCCCACTGGCAAATCTCTGGTACAGCTGCATCATATGCCAGATGTGGGAGTCATGATAGCTTCCAGGGCTGCCAGCACACACATTCATTATAATGCCTTGAGCATTGCACATAACCTGGCAGTTGATGGAGGGGAAGCCCTTGCGGTTTATGAAGACCCTACCCCGCTCGCTGGGTGGTGCTTTGATGTGCATGTGCGTGCAGTCTATAGCACCCACTACCTCAGGGTATTCTACTATTTGGTGGAAGAGACGCATATTGCTGGTCAACGCCTCACGGGTGTTGTGGAAATATATGTGCTCACTGGCATGTGCTGACATGGCATCCAGGAACTGGTGGAGTACCCTGTATACTGATGCCTGTGTGTTCCCCATGATACCCCCAGTTGGCCTTTGGAAGGTGCCTGTGGCTAGTATTCTTAAACCTACACATACCTTAGTATCTACTGGGATGCGTTCCCCTCTGTTGGTTCTGTGTGTGAGGCGTGGCCGGCACAGCTGAACAATTTGCTGTAGGAGGTCCCTGTCCACCCTATAATTCTCCATTATGTCCAGCTCATATAGCTCCTGGTAAGTTACACTGGGTCTTTACACTCTTTTCCTTCTCCTCATTGCAGGTTGGTCCTCAGCATTCTCATCCTCACCACCCTCAGCCTCTTCCAATTATTAATGAATGAAAGCGACAGCAGCCCCTATCATTTTGTTAGTTTTGTTAGGTAAAATTTCCCCATTTGTGCACACCGGTGGTGTAGAGTTTGTGGGAAAACCCAGAGCAAAAGGTGTTTGCATAGTTTATACTAGTGTGCTGGGCTAGGCTGAGCTGCTGCCTGTGTAATTGGCTGATTCTGATACATTTCATCTGCCAGCTATGCTAGTTCTCCTTGATTACCTTCCTACTGCTGTTTTCCCTTCCCATTGCCTTCCTGTTTAAGCCCAGAGGTGCACCATGCAAACCCAGTGCTCAGATGTGAATGGAGCTGCTATTTCCTGCTTTTTTTGTGTGCGCTTAAAACCCGGTGTGCAGCGCGCACACCCATTTAGGCAATGTAAATACTGCTATGCAGCTTCAGACACACCCCCTTCCTTGCTTAGCTAAGAGCAAACACGGGCCACATAGCTCCAATAAGCTTACAGCATGCATGACACTCCCCCCTCATGAGGTCATCTAGCTCTTATACTTAGACCATGGTGTTATTGCACGTACACGGTTGGGTACAAGCTAGCACTGAGGGGAAATCTGTGATCCAGTATCATTTCCTTCATTTGCATAGAACTGACTGCTAATGCATGGGTACAAAACTAACACTCAGCCTTCCCCTTTAGCAACCACTATTCCATGGTCTTGTTGTGTTATGCATGCCATTGACTATTATGGCAAAATTATGATTTTTTGGTTTAAAAGCTTATTTTCAGCTTTTGTTCTTATTTTCAGGCCAATCCCGTTTGTGCACTGCTGCCCTACGCTTAAACGGTCGAAATCAGCCAAAAAAAAAGTTATTTTTTATGGTTTTGAAACTATTTTTAATGCCTATGGCCATATATTTGGCCAATGGCATGCCTAACCCTTATAATAAATGCTTTTTTATGAGCTGTCATGTCTCCATTTTGTAGTTTGCAGAAATGTATTCAGCTACTGGCTGAATACATTTCTGCAGTCTGCACTATTCCTGCATGGATGCCTGCCTGTTTCCTGGATCACTAATTCACCTCATTTGCATGTTTTTTACCTGCAGATGAGATAATTAGCATACAGGGGCTGTGTCCATGCAGGAATAGTACAGGACTCCTCATGCAGGTCCCGGGAGCTCATTCCTGGATCGCACTTAGGGCATATTGCCTGCAGCAGATCTTGCACTATTCTTGCACACTGTGCGGAGCTTGCTGAATCCTGGGGAATGTGTATAGCTTATCTCACTCCTACAAAGAAGATAAAGTGGACAGCTTATCTCACACCGACAATAAAGTTAAAGTGGACAGCTTATCTCTCTTCAACAAAAACGTTGAAGTGGACAGCTTATATGACACCTAAAATAAAGTCAGAGTGGACAGCTTATCTCACACCAACAAAGAAGATACTGTGGGCAGCTTCTCTCATACCTACAAATAAATTAAAGTGGACAGCTCATCTCAAACCTTCAAAAAAGTTAAAGCGGACAACTTATTCTTTAATGCCTTCCATCAACATTTCAGCCTCTGCAATGGAGTATTCTGTACTTCAATATTGTCAGATCATTATCTCCTAGCTGCTCTTAATATGTTTTTGATCATATTGCTTACATTTTGAATGGCTCTCTCAACCTGCTCATTCAATTATGTGTAACACAAGCTTGCAGCTGTGTGTCTAATCTCCCAGTCTTCCTCAAATGTTTCACTTCTTAATTTGTATACTGTGTGAAATTCCATTATATGACAAAATGAGGCTTATATTATCTTTAAAATTTAGACATCTATACATTTATCACACTGACAGCTGTAGTATCTGTCAAGATAATCATTTTAGAGTTAACAATAATCTGAACATATTAAATAAATTACTTCTTTCTTTTTCTTTTCAAAATGCAATGTTATTTCAACAGAAACATGTCATAGCAAAAAAACAAACATCACAATACAGTTGTTTTTCCAGAGACCCTCGATTGTATATCATTTTTCTCTACTCCAGTAGCCATCCTCCTCGTACCCCAAGAATCACCATTATGGCATACAGTTGTAACGGCAGAATGGCCTGGTACCAGAGTTTACATAGAGTACCACAACAAAAAATTGCTATAATCACATACCCATATCATGTTATTTTTTTTAAAGATGTTATGAAACATGTATTAAATTCTCCCCTGATGCTCCAGCATCTGAAATTAGCATAATGTATGAACTTTGTGTAAGGAAATAAAATTCCTAATCTCAGAGGTATAACACTCTAAATTTTAATATGTAAATTGCTCAGTAATCATCATTTGTAACAGAGTGCATAATAATTTAAAAGTAATAATGCAACTCAATCAATAATTAAATAATATCAAGACCACAAAAATATTTACATGGCCTTGGTTAACTCCAGAAAAATACCCAATGATGCAAGTACTGTTCCTAGGTCAGGCTACCTTGTAAGACTGGATAATCACCCCCTGGTATCATCTTTCCTCTCTTGATACAGTATTGGAAATGAGTTAATGATGAAAGTCAGTTTCTAGTATACATCAACCATATGCTCATCATACCTGTCTCATAATGCCAGTGTCTTCTGCAAACATTTTTCAGCCTGCCGTCAGTTGATTGAAGCATTCTCCTGGGTATACCCTCTGCCAGTTCTCAAGTGGTAACCTATTGGCAGGACCAATCTGGACCATGGAGCAAATACCTCCATAGCAAGAGTCCTGTTGAGTCCTCTAATAATACTTCTTAAAATTCCCCCTCTCCGTGTTGCATTTTATATGTTTTTCCACATCTCCAGACCTTGACTCTCCCAACTCCCCTTACTATGTCAGACTATTGCAGTCTTTTGCAATTTGCTTAGTATTCTGCCATTTGGATCAATGCTAATATTTTCAATCTAAATCCTTTCTATTCTACCCATCCAGTAAAATCTCTTCAGTTCTCACTTTGGCTGTGTCCATGTGTCCTGTCCTCCCCAGAAATGAAGAAAATATGCTTGGCCCACATAAAGAATCTGCAGTACAACAAACATTTTAACTGCATGTATCTTGCCATCTTCTTTCATGTGCAACGGTTCCTGTCTCTACAGGGTAACTATTATTTTGTGAACCACTTCCTCCTACTTTTCTCTGGTGGCTTAATTTACATCAAATTGAATGCAACCCCCTAGATGTTTTAATCTTTGATGTCTCCACAAGTAAGGGTGTTTTTGTATCAGCTGATAATTACTGACTAAAGCATTAGTCTTATTGTCATTTACCTTCAGCCTGTGCTTTGCCCAAACACCCTAAATTCAACAAAAAAATGTTTTTGATATCCCTGTTCAGGTTCAAGATATGTAATATCACATTGCCTGCAAATAGTGACATTTTTCTTGTGCAGCTCCTCATGTATACAATTCAGTGTTCAAGGTATAATGCAAAGAGTAACGGTGAGAGTGGACATCCTTGCCTATAACCTCTTTCTCTCGAGACTCACCCAACACATTTTATCACACCAGTGGAGCCCTGGTATATGTTAAATATGACTTATATCCACATCAGCGGAAATCCATACATCCTCAACCTCTATGACAAACAACATCTGACTTTATAGAAAGCTTTTTCTGTATCTAATGGGATAAGATCTAGTCTTTCTCCTTTTGAGAGTGCATCTTGTTGTATTAACACAATTTCAATTATATTATCAAAGGTTTTCTTCCCTCTATGAACCCACATTGGTCCCAACTGACCAGATATGGGAGTATACCAGCTACCCTTCTAACCATAATGGTCATAAATATTTTATACTTATTTACAATAGATATCGGTCTATGAATCCAGGATCCATTCTTCCTTTACCTTTCTTTGAGATAACTACTATAACTGCTTTTTTTTCCAGGAACTAGGGATTTCCTCTCCTGCAAAAATATCATTAAAGAGCTTGGTTCAGGACTCTAGTACAAGCTATTGAAAGCCTTTCCACACTTCAAAGGGAATCTCATCCATTCGTGAAGATTTTCACACCCTCTGTTTCTGTCTAGCCTTCCATATTTCTTCACTTGTTATTTTTGCTGTTAACCTATTTATGTATTCTTCTATAACAAAGAGTAGCTTCTACCTACTCTGGTAGGCTCTCATCTCCTCCACTCTATTGTTAACCTCAATGTCTTTGTTATATAACCTGGCATAATAGTTGGCAAATATCTCCCATAATACTTATGCTTTAAGTGCTTGTTTCCCCCTCTCATAGTCCCACATTAATGTTATGTTTCTCTCCACCTGCTGCTGTCTGAGTTTCTGTCTTATATATTTACTTACCCTTGGGGTGCAGGAGCAAAAAAAGTCCACTCTAACAGCTTAGGCTCTTATGGCATTAAGACTATCTGTATATTCTAATAATGATTTCCAAGCTTCCTCCCTACCTTTCCTTGGAGGGACCTAATCAATTCCAAAGCAGGCGCATACCTCACCATTTGCCATTCTTTATTTCTTTTAACAGCTGCTTTGCCTCTTATTTTCCTCACTATATCCACCCAAAATTCAGCCACTGACTGTTCAGACTGGTGAGTCTCCTCTATCTCGTTCCTCATGGTTTCTCTGACCCACCTACCAAAATAAATACTCTCTAGCTAATAAGTAGGGAATTGCCATAGTCTTTTTCCTCTCTTTTTTTTTTTTTTGTTTTTTTTTATCTAAAGCCAATTCTATCATGATTGTGCATGGTCCGATAAGGTTAAGAGGTGGGTGGCAAGGGTCTCTACCAGGAACAAATATTCTTTGGTAATAGAGCATCTGTGCATCCTAGACTTCGTCCAATATTTCTCAGAAAAATATGTCTAATGTACTTGTCCAGGGGTGTTTTTGCAACATCAGCTAGACTGAAGATTTTCATATGTTTCTCTAAGTACCTCCCCCAAGGTGAGATCTGATATCTTTTAGGTACCGCTCATGCATCCTCACTACTACAGACCACATTGCATTCTCCTGTAACTATTAAAATTCCATGATGAAAAGAAATCACCTCTCCAACACTTTTCTTGAAGTGTGGAGCCATTGCCTTAGGTAGGAGATATACTGTAGCCAATGGGATTCCCCTGCCCCATAGTCTTCCTCTTAAAAGGATATACCTTCCCTGGGGGTCTCTCAACATCTCCTCTACTTGCAAACAAGTTGCTTTATGAATGAATATTATAACACCTTGATTCCTTGATCCCACTAATCCTGCATAGTATCCATCATTTTAGATTCTGTAATTAATTTTCATGTCCTTCTTTACTGAGGCACATTTCCTGAAGTATTATTATTTTCACTACACATGTTTCTAAGTACCTTAACTCCCTGTCAGCTTTGAACCTGTCAGTCAGGCCATTAACATTCCCAGAAAGCATCCTCATCTGGAGCCAGGTATCATAAATGTCCACTCCATTGGAAAGCACCAGAAGTTGCATTAGTACAGTCCTGTACCTGTCTCCTCTTTATTACTCACATGCTTCAGTGTCCCCATGTAGCCTTTGTATCTTGTAGTTCTTGGGGATGACCTCCTTCTTCACTCTGCTAACAACATACCCAAAACTGAACATGGATAAAAAAATATTAAAAACAAAGTAAACTATATAAAGAAATTACAATTCACTTACTCCTTTCTCAGTTATTACTCACATGTGTTTAATCATTTGAGTTCACATCTTAGCTTAACCAGAAAGAAAAAAATTAAAACCCCTTTGCCGCACTCATGGACTTACCATTTATATAATTTTAAGTCTAATCATGCCAACAGGGAAAGGAGGAAAAGGCAACCACTTGATTACATTTTCTGTGTTGGCCTTTAGAGTTCTTTATCAATAAATCTGTCCATTCCCTAGTATAACAGGTTTATAGTTACAGCTTTGCCATGTGACAATGTTGCCATACATTTCCCAACCCCAAATCTTTACTTTAGCTACCAAGATGGCACTTATACTTGCCCATTTCCCATCCTATATAATGGCAAGATAAAAGTGGCTGCAGAATAACCCTCCCGAGATAGGTTCATAGGTTCATAGGTGTTTAGTAGGCTAATGACCACAAGGGCCTTTTTAAGCCTAGCCATGCATCCCAAATCTCTAACAAGTTCTGATACCCTTGATAAGTGTAAACATCAGCCTGGTAGAGCCATTTACAGGTTACCTCTGTTCTTTAGAGACATATTTGTGTATTATGGTATTATATACCAATGTTATCCAGAAGTCCATAGGCAATTAGGTTGGAAGAAATTTACCCACTGATGAAGGCTGGTTAGCCGAAACTGGTTTGGAGATGACTATTATACCTAATAAATACAATATTTGACGTTTATTTCAGACTTCAGTATCTTTGTATTGCATTTGCTGGCCATTGGTGTTTTGGAGGAAGAAATTCAGCCCAGCATGGTCCCTTATCCCTCCTTTCATTACATCACAAAATAAACTCTTAACAAGGCAAAACATTTTACCTGAGCTCACCAGATTGATTACAGTTTGTTTGTGTATTTCAGCTTTTCCCGGTTAGGGGTCGCCACAGCAGAACTCCGGTCTGCTAATGATTGGCAGTAGATTTTTACGTGTTGGCTTGCCGGGCCTAACGCACAACCTTCAACAAAGGAACGCCCATTCACGCATGTCGCCACACAGAAGACGCTCTAACTGAGAATCGAATGGGCAACGTCTAACTGTAAGGCGACAATGCTACCGCATCACCACCACCGCAGTGTACCAGATTGATTACAGTAATTCCTGTTATTAACAAATAATTAACTATTTAAGTATATGTCCAGGCAGATATAGTTCATTGAAAGCCTTACAAAATAAACAGGTCAAATTTACTGAACACACAAGGAAACTCGTCATACTATTCCCAAACATTTCCACATGTTGTTCTCACAAAATTAAGATACCAAGCCATTCCTCTTGGAAAAGATATTTCCTTTCTCCAACACATGTCTACTGTCACAAAGGTTATAAAGAGATTCTCCCTAACAAAACCACGTGAGAAAAGTAAAGCATAATACAACCACAGTAACAAAGAGCCCAGGCCACCACTATAAATGCACAAAAGTGGACAACCATTGTTACCCAATCTGGCCAAAACTGCACAAAAAGTTTACATCTTCAGCAAAGCAAACTGAGTGCAGTCCGCAAGACTCCTTGTCAATTCATTCCAAGATGGTATGCTTGATTTTCTCCTCAACTCACTTTAGCATGGATATAGACTCTGCTATCCTCTTAGTGTCTTCTTGCATGATTGTCATTTTTTCCATGTTTTTTTTTTTCTTTGGAAAAGAGGAAAGGCCTTGTTTGATGTTCTCTCCTTTATAGTTCTAACTTTCAGATCTGCCAACTTACCCATCAGCTTATCCATCCTTGAGCACTTAGATGAAACCATCTGCCTTGCATTTACTTCCTCCAAAACTTGCCCAGAATTTGTATAATTCTTAACTCCATTAGGGAAAAAAATCTAAAAGATGCTGTATAAAGCAGGTTGAATCTCAAATGCAGTTCCTGCCACTTTTCTATTGCAAGGAAAAAGAATTTCTTTTGACCCTTGTTGCAACCCCTAGGAGCTTAGTGTGTTGATCTGGGGAGATAGTGGTACCATTGTTAGACGTTACAAAGAATGAAAGTGCAGCAGATCTACTAGTGGGGTGAAGAGTAGAAGTTTAGTTTTATTGGGATTCAGCAGTAGGCATTAGTTGGCGAGCCAGTTCTCAATAGTGCTGAATGCATTTTGGGTTAAGGTTTGCAGTTTGGATGGGGAAGTGGCTGAGCAGATCAGAGTGGAATCATCTGCATAGTGAATGCAGGTAGCTTTAGGGATAGCAGTATGAAGGTTGTTGATAAAAATAGAGAAGAGTAGTGGACCTAGTATGGAGCCTTGAGGGACACCAAGTGTGAGTGGTAGCTGGCTGGAGAGTTTGCCCTGCCATAATACCTCCTGTTGTCTACCAGCCAGGTAGGACTGGAACCACTGGATTGCGTGCATATTGAGAAAAATAGATTTGAGAGAGATAATGAGAAGTTCATGACTGACCATGTCGAAGGCTTTTGATAGGTCAAGAAAGAGGGCGGAGGATAGCCTATTATTATTCCTATTTTGGTTGATGGCATTAGTAAAGGAAAGAAGGGCCAAAATGGTGCTATGGTTTGGCCTGAAGCCATGCTGGGAGTTAGATAATAAGTTATTCTGTGTAAGGTACTGTCTTAGTTGCTTGTGTACACATTTCTCCATTATTTTGCCTAGTGAGGAAAGAATGGCAATGGGTCTATAGTTGGATATGTCTGTAGAACTTCCACCTTTGAGGAGTGGGATGACGTGGAATATTTTCCAGAGGGAGGGGATAGCACTTTCGAATAAGGTTCTGTTGATTAAGATAGATATGGGATATGCAATGGCATCTACCGCTATTTGTAGGTACTCTGCAGGGAAGAGGTCAGCAGCGAGGGTGGTAGGTTTTAGTTTTTTTATAACTGTTTTGATAAAACTAGTGGATATCAGTTAGAAGCTAAATTGGGGGTGATTGGTGGGTAGTTTAGGAGGGTGGTTTATGTTTGTGGGGGTTAGTTGATTTGCTAGGGATTGGATTGTTTCAGTGAAAAAGTTATTAAAAGCGGCAGCTATGGTCTCAGGGGAGCTATGGGTGTGGTTAGCTGGGGTTGGGGTGGTAGAATGACCTGGATGTAGAAGTTGATTTAGGCCTGCCCAGAACTTTTGAAGGTGGGTTTGTTGTTTTTGTAAGAGATTTTGGTAAAAGCTTTTTTTGTCTAGTAAAATAGATATGTTTGTATCATTTCTGAGTTGACGATATTTTAAATGGTCAAGTGGAGCTTTAGTTTATCTCCAGGTGGCCCAGGCTTTGTTTCTAGTTTTGATTTTAGATTTGGTATTCTTAGTGAGCCATGGTGCTGTGTTTGATCTAGATTTTATTGAATGTGCTGGAGCATGGGAATCAAGGATGCTTAGGAATTTAATGTTAAAGTAAGCTATAGGCTCTTCTAATGGTAGATTTTTTAGTTTTGACCAGTCAACTGCTTTTAGTTTGTTTAGGAAAATAGCATCGTCAAAGTTTTTCCTATTTTATATTTAGTCTGGTGGGGGTTTCCTGCATGGGCACCAGAACCATAGAGCAAGGGGGTAGTGGCACCCCCCCACACACTTTTGCAGCACTTGCAACCATCCCAACTCATCACATGCGCAATGACCACGCACCTGTTTGAGCAGATTTCTTACTGCAGAGCTGGGAATTTTTCTTTTAACTGCAGTCTCAGATTTCTTATATTGCAGAGCTGGGGATAATGGCCGTTCGGGCAGACCTGTTTGAACAGATTTCTTATTTAGTTTTGCCATTCAGGCGGATTTCTTCATTCCATATTTCTTTACTGCAGCCTCAGAGTTTTCTTTTAACTGCAAGATAACGGCCGTTTGTGCAGACATTCAGCCCTGGATTAACTGCTGCCTTCGGGATTACTGTATGCAGAGCTAAGGTACTGTCTTCAGAGGTGTGTGTGCATGTGTGTGTGTGTGTGTGTGTGTGTGTGAAAATGCCTCCAACAGGATACATCTGGTGGCTGGCAGTATACAGACTCAAACTCTGTACCTTGGGTGCAGGTAAAAAGAGCCTAAAGTCCCTAGCCACCATCACTTGTGAACTTATGTCTCACAGTTTTGTTCTGTTCCTCATTAAATCTCTGTTTTTTTCAGGAGCAGTAAAACAAAACCTTTTATGCTAGCAATTTTCTAAGTTTATAAGATCAGTATTTGAAATGTGTCCCTATTTTGGGGATGTATTCCCCCATTATTGGCTTTGTTCTGTATTTTTGTGCTAAGAGGTTGAGAGCTATGGTGATAAGGTGATAAGTGAGAACTGACTTCATTAACTGATAGCCATTTAAGTATGGCTTCCTGTCTTTCAGAAAACTGATTTGGATTAGTAGTATGTTGCTCTGACTGTAGTGCACAGGGTTCAGGGTTCAAGACTTGACAGTGAAATGTACAGTGGTAGCACAACTTTTTATGCAAGCAACTTTCCAAAATTATACAAGCAATTTTTAAAATGTGTCCCTGGTGTATGGCCTTTTGCATATTTGTATATATATATATATATATATATATATATATATATATATATATATATATATATATATATATATATATTGTGTGTAGAAGTAGACGGTTATCAAGGAAATGTTCTGAATAGGGCAGTTTTGTCATTATTGGTGCATGCATTTTGCTTCATTGCCTACTGGAAAAATGTTCAAACAATAAATTTAAAATGCACTCTAATTTACATCTAACAAGTGTGCTGTATTATACAAGGAATATAATTTGATAAAGTCAGGAAGGTGTATCACAGAATGCATGTATGTTTCTTGTTTTGTGCGCAAGGAGCCTCTGATTTGAAAACAGCCCAAAGGTAATCTTTATCCACCACTGGCCAGATGCATTTTCTTTGGATGTGGTGTGGGTTTTAATGCTGTTTCAATGAATGTGAGTTTCAAGGGCAGAGAAGTTTTTATGCCAAGTCTATTTTCATTGCGAGACAGTATTGCTTTGTTTAGCAGATATCTGTTAGTGTTTGTGCATTGTGCTATAAAATGTAAAAAAAAATCCAAATAATCATTGTAGAAGTAAAGCAGTATGCACACATTAGTGTTTATGGTAAATGGGGTGAGATAGCCAGGTGATGGGATATTGGAATGGCTGCAAGGGGACTCTGGTGCTATATTTTGGTTCTGTTCTTCAGTTTGCATTTGAAAGTTTGTATCCCACAATTCCTTTGGAGTGGGTGGGGTTGTGTAATTATGTATGCAAATTTTGCATTAATCAGTATACAAATTTGTACCTATTTTTCATGGGCCTGAATGTTGTGGAGAGATGGATATATACCACAGAGGCTACCACTGTTCCAGAACAAACTATCCATAAAAATAAAACAAAGCTCATCCGTCCATATTCAAATGCAACTTGGATTTAATGATGGACAATAGAAAATGTACTCCACGATTGCCCCTCATGCCACAAATGAATAGAGGCAGTTCCTAAATGCTGCATCCCTTATATAGGTCCCCTCAAATTATCTATGGCATGATCACAGTTATTCTCTGTAGGGCTAATATACAATTATCAGCCATGGGATAGGCAAGACCAATCAGAAAATGTTAATTCAAGAATCAAGCACCAAAAGGGAATTGGCTAAGTTTAAAAAGTCCTCCAAGTGAACCTATGTTGGGGTCGAAAATAGTTATAAAAAATTGCCCTTTTTAGAACACTAAGTGCCCCTCTCAGCCCCCCCCCCCAGTCGTCAACAGCTTCCAGTGCCTCTGGATTCCTGCCTTATGTTTTATGATATAGGTTAGTAGATGTTCACTAAGGTCATCAGGGAGAGTGCCAGCTGTGTATAGTCGGGGTTGGTTATTAACTAGGATCCAGTCTAGGATGCTTTCCCTGTTGGTCAGTTTGTTTATCCTGGTGGGAGAGGTTATGGTCTGTTTAAACCCAGATACATTTATTGGGGTGAGGGGGAGTTCAGAGGAGCAGGGGTACTAGTCGGTGTTGAAGTCACCAAGAACTATGTTTTTTGAGGATATGTAGTGGATAACCAGTGAAGGATATCCTCCAGAGTATTTAAGTTGTTGCCTGATGGAATATATGCACAGACAATGTTCAAGCATTTGTTATGATTAATCTGTAGTTTGGTTATAAGGAGCTCTGCATTATTGAATTGGGGTGGTTGAATGGCTTCTCTATTAACAGTTAAGAGTATTTTTGTATAGAACTGCTATCCCACCTCCTTTCTTTGTAATGTGGTTTAACCGATGAATATTGTATCCTGGAGGTAATAGCTCATTATCAGTAGTAGTAGGTTTTAGTCAGATTTCCGTAAGACACATAATGCCTGGGGAGTGGGTTGCTAGGAGGGCATGTACATAGTTTCTAGCTCTGCTTGCATTAAATCTTCATTGTGATGACATGAATATATTCTTCACAAACATGAATATATTCTTCATAACATATCTGATATAAGTAGTTATATGCTTATTCGTTTGTTTCATTTTTAGAAAATACTTCAATAGATAGGGAATTGTCCATTTTAATCTGAGTATTGCTTCAGAAAAAAAAAATTCTTAATATGTTTTGCACAACTTTATTATCTCTCTATACTTGTATGGTCATGCCATAATATATCAGTTGAGTTTTTTCACATCCATATACTTTTACTAACCATTTCTTTTTCTGTTTGGTCATATCTCTTTGGTACATCTCCAGATGACCCATAGATAAATAGTTTATTTTCCTGTAAGATCTCAACTGCTATAACTTTCTACTGGTGCCCATTTGTAATGCAACTGGTATATTAATATGACTGTATTTCAACATAGGTGCTTCCTTTCCTAGTTTATATATTTCAAGATTTTTTTTACCTTTTCATAACAGCATTCCTATTGTACCTTATGCTCCAGCAGCTTTCTAAGTGATGTTAAACTGTAAATGCTTGGAACAAGCCTAGTAAGTTCTTGCACTGTTCCTTGAAATTTCAGTAATGCTTATCTATCTTCTGGCTTTAGCACTTATACCATTGCATTGATTTTCTCTTAATGTGGCATCAAACCTTCTGATTTAAGAACATGATCTGTATATTTTGGACATGTCAAACTTTTTAAAACCTGTTCTTGTTTAGTTTAAAATTCTAGTTTAGTCCGTTCTACAGCTCAACAATCTCCTGATGTATTCATCCTGTCTTTGTCCCACTACTATCATCAATTGTGTTCACAACATCTTTTAAGTCTTCATTTACTTCTAAAATTGATAAGTTAAGAATCTTTGGCACTGATAAAACAGCAAAGAGAAGTCGCAGCAATGTATACATTCCTAATGGTGCATTAAGTTTCATAGTATGGCGCTGTCTTTATCAAGCTTTATCTGTCAGAATCTCTGGTTTGAATACATCACTGAAAATAACTTAACAGTTTGCATAGTTGAAACCATATCCTCAGCTATAAGCAACTGACAATCTTCTATTTTAGACTTTATTCAAATTTTTTAGAATATGCCATAAGAAGGGTAAGGGCATCTATATCACACTATCGAAAAATGAAAATAGCAAACGCTATTTCATCGAACCTAAAATATCTAAACCACATAATATTGAACATTCAGAACAGCCAATTTTTTCCTTGGGAAAAAATTTGCTATTCCGAAACAAATACACACAACACAAGCACACCTAAAAAACATTAATCCACGCACACACACACACACACACACACACACACACACACACACACACACATACTTATAATCCTACAACTAACCCTACACTAAACTGTACATACACTACTATCTATCCACTTACCTTAACCCAAACCCCAACCCTATCGCACACTCACCTAACCCATGCCCTAACCCTAACTCACTTAACCCCCCCTAACCCTAACTCACCAAACCCGCACCCTAACCCTAACTCATCTAACCCGCACCCTAATCCTAACAACCACACAATCGCACACTTAACTGAACCCGACCTGTAAATTTTCACCACAGTGCTGAAAATAGCGAAGCCACAGAACTGGCCAACCAAATTCTTTCCCTAGGAAAGAATTAGGTGTCCTGCAGCTTCACTATTTTTAGCATTCGCTCAAAACGGGTCAATATTAGAACATTCAAAGTTTTAAAACTTTGATGTTCTGATATAGACCCGGGTAAAGTGAATAGGGCAACTGTCCCAAGTTTCAAACTGTGTAGAACACTGAAGTTGTTATTTAAAGGAAATGCAGAGAAACAGCAAGAGGTCATTAAACAGATTATAAACTGTAATAATGTTAAAGAAGGGACATGTTTTTATGAATCTTTAATTAAAATGTTTGATAATTGGGGTTTTGATCTTTTAAGGGTTATGGTCCAAAAGAATGATGAAGAAATGGAGCAATTATTGAAACACGTTGATACTATTAATGAGAAAATTATCAATGATCTGTTATTTACAGTGGATGAAGAAAAGAAGAAATATTTTGATATGAGGAGAAATATTTATATGAAATGTGAAAAAAATTTTGAAAAAAAGAATAGGAAAATTGACAGAGATGTCTTTGAATATGAAAATAATTTTCAATATCCAAAACCTAGATCTACTTTGAATTATTATAGAGAATTTTCTCATTATGGGAAACAAGTAGATAATAGAAGCATATATGATGAAAATAGAGTGAATTCAGTTCATGTAGACCCTTTAGAATATCCACCCCTCCGGAGGTCCGAGAGAATCAGGAACCAGAGGGAGGGGAACTTTCAGCAGACTGCATGGAGGGGGAGAGGCAGGAGATTTTAAATGACAATTTGGAGTTATTTAATGGTTTTATTCCCCCTGAAAATTCAGGCATTTCAAGTTTTGGTGATGAAAATACTGTGGTTTATACCAATGATGACTATAAAAATTTTCATATTTTCAATTATACTAATTTAAATATTAACAGCACATATTTTAGCCTTTTTTCTAAAGGATTAAATTTTGTACCTAGGACTAGATGTGATATTAGTAAATTAATTATAGATTTGAAAATGTTTTTAAGAAAAATCAATTTGAATTTAATTTGTGGTGATACATTCGTTAGTGGCAAACATGAATTATTGAAAAGGACGAGTATATGGAACCCCCCCATGCACGCCCAACTTAAAAATTTAGAAAATATTATAGAAAGTGAGTTTAGAAAGACAGTTAAGAACAATATAATTATTCCTAATTTGGCAGTTACTGAGTATAAACTTCTTCAAGATTTAAGAGGGAATGTAAATCTAAGAGTTATGAAACCTGACAAGGGCGGAGGCATCGTTTTGATGAACAATATTGATTATGAGGCTAAGATGTTACAAATGCTATTGGACGAGTCAAAATATGCTAATATTTCTAGGAATGAGATAAATATAGGGTATAGGAGAATATATAACATGTTGTATGATTTATTTCAAGAAGGATTTATAGACAAAGAACTTTTTGAATTTTTACACGTCAATAGACCAAAAATTCCAGGCATATTTGGTATTCCTAAAGTCCACAAAAATATAAATGATCCACCACTACGCCCAATTGTGGCTGCTGAAGGGTCGGTCATTTCTCCTTTGGCTAGATATATTGACGTAAAACTCAAACCACTAATGATGAGAGGTATATCTTTTCTAAAAGATTCATGGGATTTGTTGTATAACGTCAAAAATGATATGTTCAAACAAGACTTAATTTTTTAACTATAGACGTGGTGGATCTTTTTGGTTCTATTCCACATACAATAGGACTTGAATGGTTTGAAGAGGCTATTAGATTGTCGGGAGAAGAAATAAACGACAATGAAGTATATTTATGTAATGTATTAATGGAAATTGTATTGAAATACAATTACATTTACTTCCAAGGGGAATATTTTCAACAAACTAGTGGGGTGGCGATGGGTGCAAGATGTGCACCCATCTTTGCCAATCTAGTTTTAAATACCTGGGAAGCAAAATTCATTCATAATAGTATATATAAAGACTGTTGGTGCCTCTACAAAAGTTTTTTAGATGATATAGTTATTTTATGGAAGGACAGTCATGAAAGACTGAATGAATTTATTAATTATATCAATCACACCACTGATTTTTTAAGATTCACCCATGAGGTTAGTTTTGAAGAAAGAAATTATTTAGATGTTAAGTTGACTAAAGGAAAAGATTGTTTTAAGTCCAGGGTATTTAGGAAAAAAACCTTTTCCAACAGTTACCTACATTTTAGTAGTGCCCATCCCTTTCATCAAAAAAAGAGTATAGTGAAGGGCCAGTTTGTTAGGATCTCCAGGATGACATCTGAGGATTCTGATTTCATTGAAGAATGTAAGTTCTTGACCCAGATGTTCATCGAAAGAGGGTACCCTCCAGATTTTTGTTCCACCATATATGAAGAGGTGGTTAGAAGAAGGGGGGGAGAGATTTCAACCTATTTTAGGTAAAGACCCCAAAAGTTTCAATACAGTAGAACTTACTGATACCACAGAGCTAGAATATGAGAATGACAATATTAAATTTAACAATGCTTTTATTTTAGACTATAGTGGTGATGCAAAAAGAATTCAAAATATTTTTTTATAATGAATGGGATAAATTTGCTCAGATTACTGATCTAAGCTGTAAAGGGAATGAACCACCGAAGATTATTTTCAGGAGAGGAAGAAATTTGAAAGATTGTTTATCAATAAACAACAGGTCAAAGAAAAAAGTAAATAAGATACCTGGAACTTTTTCTTGCCATATGTGCTCTCAATGCCCTGCAATGCTAAATGCCTCACAGATATATCTTGAATCCAGGTCTAGAAAACTAGTTAGCAAGACCTTCAACACTTGTGATTCTTTTGAGGTGGTATATATTGCAATTTGTGAAATCTGCCCTTGTTTTTATATAGGGAAGACGGAGAGAAAAATGAGAAGAAGGGTATACGAACATTTAAATGACATAAAAAACAAAAAAATGACTAATGCTTTGTACAGACATACCACCCTTTGTCCTTTAGCTAAATACAAGTTTTTTGTTATAGAAGAAGTTGAAGTAGATGAGAGGGGGGGACCATGGAAAACTAGGATCGAATACAGGGAATTATATTGGCAAGTGGTTTTAGAAGCCAATAGATACCCAGGTCTCAATGACTATATTTCCCTTGTACCTGTTCTTAAAATGAGAGCTGCCAGATTATAAAGGATGGTGTATGTATTTCTGTTAGCTGTGATTGTTTAACAATATATAGGTTTGTGAAGGTTATCTAATATTTTTAAGAAACACATTGATATGTCATTTGTTCATATATTTGTGATTGCAATACAAATCATTTTTATTAATTGGTTCTTTTGCATTGGTTTCACATTATAAAGTATTGTTTTTATACCAACCACTAGAGGGGAGTGTGGTATTAGAATTGTATAGATAGGTTTAGTTATTTGTAGATAAATATATACAACATTTTTAACTTTCATTATTTTAAGATATTCAATACACTTATTGATATATTTAATAATATTTATATTAATATTTATATTGATTGTGCATCAAAACAAGTTATTTTCTGTATAAAACATGGTTTTAAATGTATATTGCTCCAAAAGACATGTCATTGATGAATTATTCATGAATTTTCGGTTTTCATTGGATCTTTTGAATGGAATTGGGTGTATATATATAAGTGATTAGTTAATTGTTTAATTGTGCAACTGTTGTCTGAAGAAGTCTGAAGTGCAGACGAAAAACCTATTTTAGTTTGGCGTTTAACGCTTTTTACCAATCCATTAAACGCTTGTGATTATTTCTGGGCTGACCGGTGTTTTGCCTCCTCACAGTGTTTTTGAGAGTTTATATAGATTATAAACTGTATAACTGTCAGATATCTGCAGTTTTTGAAATATTATGTAAAACTACCTTTAAAAAATAATAAAAGCTTGACAGACAAACTAATAAACAGTCACTACCATAATTGCTTAATGATGATCTGCAAACTGTTAAAACTTTTTTTAATGTATATCACAAAGAAGGCGGAGTACAGCAGAAGTAAGAACAAAACTCCAAATTTAATTCCAAGAATGTGCACTTATAACATACGGATGAGCGCTTTCACCATTACAGCTTCTTCAGATCCTTGTATAAAAGTCACAGTAGACCTCCCCTTATATAAGCAGCTCAATTAATCAATTAAAAAATTAATCAATTAAAAACAATTAAAAGCAATGCTGGAGAATTTAAAGAACTCTCCCATATTTAAACATGTTGGTGTAAAATAAGACAAGAATATGTAAAACATACATAATGACCTAAAAACATGTAAATAAACATTCTGTTAAGTTAATATTGATCGAATATATACAAATAGATAATAATTCATTTTATGTTCCTGCGTTGTCTCAACTTAGGTTTTATAGAAGCTCTATCATTCAATCTATGCCCCCTATCAGCTTTCAAATGAATGATCCAGCCAGTCTCCTTAGATTCAGTAAGATTCATAGTATTACCACCCCTCTTGTTCACAGCAATTATCTCTAGGACCCGGAACAAAAAAGTATGATTATTGTCATTGGTTGTTATATGTTTTGCTAAGGCATTGTGTAAGGTGCCCTTTCTCATGTGGTAAATATGCTCTCTCATTCTATCCCTTAACGGCCGGTTAGTTTTACCAACATAGAAACTCGGGCATACCTGACAAGTAGCTAGGTACACCACATTAGGTGTCATACAATCTGCATCTGCCTTGATAGAGAAAATGGTGTGTAAATCTGGGTGTATAAACACCTCACTACTATCAATAAATGAACAAAAGTTGCAGTAACCACAGGGTTTAGTGTGACCAATGTTCTTCATATTCCTATCATGTCTGGGGTGACAAAGCAATCGCTTTAGGTTGCTCTTATTCCGAAATAGGAAACTTGGTGTCTCCCCCACAATGCGTTTCAAGTCATCATCAACCAGGAGAATATCCCAATGTTTGCTAATAATTTCCTTTAACTGATGTTGATCAGAAGTATACAGAGTAGAAAATTTAATAGATCTATTTAACATATGATCTCCAACGGTTTGATCTTGGACCCTGGGTCCAAAGTATGGTGCACCTGAAGTGGTACATGACATGTATGCTTCCTCCATGTATGGTATAATCTCATTGTCCTTGTATCCCTGGGTCAGTAATCTATTTCTCAGATTGTCTAATTCTGAGATAAACCCCTGTTCAGTGGGGTTCAATCTCGAGGCTCTAATGGCCTGTCCTTTCATTATATTCTTAAAAACAAATTTTGGGTGCATACTGGACCTTAATAACAAGGAATTGCAGTAACATGCCTTGCGGTAGACCCCCGTGTTTATCATATCATCTGTTACTCTCTCAATATATAAGTCTAAAAAATCAATTCTATGTGTAGAATGATTCATGGTAAAAGTAAGGAATGTAGTAAAGTCATTCATAATGGATAACATTGATTCCAGCTGTTCTGATGTTCCATTCCAAAGAACAAAGAGGTCATCGACAAACCTTCTATAGAACACCACATGTTCACAGAAAAGTGCATTCTTAAATAAAACATGTTCCTCCCAATGTGCAAGGAACATGTTGGTGTAGCTATTTGCACATGGAGTGCCCATAGCTACGCCATCACGCTGTTTGTAGATCTGGTCTTGGAACATGAATAAGTTGTTGTCTAAGACCAGTTCTAGAAAATGAACAATAAGGTCTATCAATACTGCAGTGTAAGTACTGTGTGCTTTCAGATAATTCAACACATAATCAAGTCCTATATCATTAGGTATTACAGTAAATAGAGATTGAATATCAAAAGTCACAAAAGTACAACTAGAGATTCTATCATGGTGTCCAATACATTCATACAGATCAATCAAAAATTGCTTGGAATCCTTCAAGACTGTAACATTGTCATTCAATACACATCTCAGATGTTTCTCCACAAAAACTGAAAGATGTTCAGTTATCCAACCACAGCCAGAAACTATGGGTCTCATGGGTGGGTTCTTCATATTTTTGTGTACCTTGGGGAGACCTTGTATAATCGGTATAGTGGGTGTATAAATCATAAGGTATCCATATAGCTCCTTATTTATTAAATTACTTCTAAGAATGTCATAAAGCGTGTCATGAATATATCTGACAACAGAGTGAACCTGTTCCGTAGAAGTAGGTTCATAGAACCTGTCCTGTAACATGGAGAACATAGCCTCCGTATAAAATGACATATCCAGGACTACAACTTTCCCACCTTTATCAACTGGTCTAATTATAATGGTAGGATCATTCTGCAATTTCCTCAAACACTGACATTGCCGAAAGCTCAAATTGTCCCGCCTCTTCTATTTATGGGGTCCCAATGGAGTATTATAGTAACTATATAATTCTTCCTCTGTTAACTTAAGGAATGCTTCAACTAATGGGTGGTGAGTTGGTACAAAATCCCTTAAATTCTTAAAAGCAAACTTCCTGCTCTGTGCTGATTCTTTCTCAGAATCATTATAAATGAATCTAAGCATTACATTCCTACAAAAAAGTTTTAAGTCCACCATTGTATCAGTCAATTTGCTCTGACTTTTAGGAATAAAATTCAAACCTTTGTTTAATAAACTGGTATCATCATCTGTTAGAGTAATGTGGGACAAATTGTAAATTAACGCTTGTTGTTCCACATTCTCTTTAAAGTCTGATGGGGCATAAACTCCCCTGATAATTTCCTCTTCTGTCTGCCCCTGCTCATGGAGCGAGGTCTGCGTGGACCTTTCTTCATGCGCACTGGCAGAGGGAAAGTCAAATCCAAACTTGAGAGACTGCTAGAATCAGTCAAAGTAGTAGTTTTCTTAGGTTTAACAACAGGTTCTGATCCTTCTTTTGTAGAAACAGGTCTATTCTTAACCACATGTACTTCAGGATAAAAGTTATCTACTCTATGGAACTACAGCGTTTGCTTGCTGAGCAGTGGATTTTATTTTATTTTATTTTTTTTAATGTATGGTGAGTGTTGCAAAAAAGTAGTGTTACACTGAATGACAAATTTCCTTGTGACAGTGCTGTCTGTAGATCACTACATATGAGAATATTATCTTGCTTCACAGACATAACTATATTTACATTCTGTTTAAATTTTTCTGTGTCTTAATGTCACCTAGGATTTTAATTTCCTGTATCTGCTGCTTAGTTGTGCTCCCAAAAGCTATTGTCATATCTCAGAAGATGTATTATCTGCACATTTTCTGGACATATTTGAGAACAATATTACTAAGTCAACCTATCAACTTGTAAATAAATCAGCATGGTCCTGAAATAGATCTTAACTATAGCTATGTGCAGTATTCGAGACATTTTTATTATTATTGTGCAAGCCCACTTATACACATTCCCATTGTGTTTCATCACAGTGACTATGTTTCTCTACCCCCTAGTCTCAACATCACCATAATCCAAACTATTCAGTTTATTACCTTCTTGACTCAGTGTAAAATGTGAAACATACTCAGTCCTGTAATGAGGAGACTCAATTACCAAAAAAAATCTGTACTTACTTATACTAAGTATGAGATTTCCATTTCAAGAATATTCCCTTTGTCTGAGGGATGGTGATCTCAGTGTTGGCAGGTAAAGTTTAGGGTGCATGGGGAACTTGTCCCACTTCAGAGGTGCCGAGGGCTTGACTCCCACAACAAACAAGTTTAAAGGAGAAAAGCAATGCTTGGACTTCACTGACCTCTGGTATTTTCAGCCTGGGGGGGGGGGTGTTCAGGATTCTACATTTCAAGTTACACCATTTCAGTAGGGAGTCATCTTATATATATTTTTATCTAGTGGATTTACTTGGTGTTCTGACTAGGTCACTAATGGGCAAAGATTTTTCTATTCATGGTTTTTCAGTCAAAAATATTTTTAGATGTCATGTTATATTCTTTTCTTCTGTCTTATTTAAATATTTTATTTTTAAATTCTGTGGATTTCATACCAGGATAAAGTATTAATTTGTTGGACTGCCTCATATTCTAATACAAATATATACAACTTATTTTTCCCTACTTTGCTTTGACAGCTTTCAAATTCATTTCAACATCTTTTTACTTATGCATAACTTTGTAAAATGATTATTTCTACCATGCTACAAAAGAAATGCAGACACTTTGTCTTCTTGTGCTTATGACTATCTCTAGTAGAAAAAGTTGAGTTTCAACTGTCCCATGCTTCTGCATACCTCATGTTCTCCTGTATATCACCATCTGATTTGACTCCTGTTTTACCTTACATACTACAATTTCTTTAATTCCCTCAGCCGCATAGCTGTTATTTGATATATCCACAAATTTGATAATACCATGTTTACATCTCTTACAATAATGTTGCTGATTTGGTCATTTTTTACACTATACACTGTTCTATCTCTTATCAGTAAATTATATACAATACCAGGCTCACGCCCCAGGGTTAAGACAACTCCATGTAGGAATAGCGTTATTCCTACATGGAGTGAATGGTGTCAGGAACTGTAACACATCCCTTGCATTGTGAATGTGCAGTACAACACTTTACATTAAAATAGTGTCCTCGGACACACACCTCTGAACCTCTTAGAGCAAGAAGACGGGACAAAGGCAGTACTAAAAGTGGGACAAAAGGCCAGAAATAGAGACAGTTTTTTTAAATATTGCCCTTACAAACTTAGAAAGTTGATAGAATGACAGGTTTTGCATTACCATGGATTTCCATGAAGAATATGTGGCCTGCAATTGACATGCTAATATTTGATATATATATATATATATATATATATATATATATATATATATATATATATATATATAAAATGGTTGCATTTTTTTCCACTGTATTTGAAGTTTAAGCATAGCTGAGCGAGTTTGTCTGCTGTGGTGCTTTGCTCAGCAGTGCTTAAACATCATGAAAGAGCTATATAGAAATGTATAGCTGAAATCTTCACCAGAGAATTAGCTTAGTTGTCAGGGTTCTGGCTTTGCATGCATCAGGTGCATGGTTCAAATACCAAGACAGCCCATTCAGCTTTTACATGGGAAAGCACTGTTAATTTTTTTAATGATGTAGTAATTGATATTTGTTAACCAGGGGTAGTGTAACTGGCCCAAAATTCCAGTGTCAGTGGATATATGATGTGAAATCCCCCATGTAAACACGTGTCACATACAGTACAGTCACACCCCAAGGTAATATAATCAAAGCACATAGAGGGACATCATGTAAAGTAAATTATATACACTTAATAATATGTCAGTAATGAAAAATGAATGTCCAGTTCGTAATTTTTTTTAAATGACAACTGAGCAATGCTTAGCAGTGCTTATCTCTGCTTAGCCAGTTTGAGCATTGCTAAGAAGTATAAATATAAGCAGCATTCAGCCCAGCTAAGTGGATTTTTGCATCACTAAGCACTACTCAGCATTTGCCACTTTACGCACTACTCAACTCAGCTTAGAGGTTTTGCACACTTCTGAGCTGTGCTTAGCATTTTTGAAAATGGTCTAATGACAGCAAAGGGTGGAAATATGACCTTATTTAAACTGCACAGGTGGGAATACAGCCAAAACATGTTTTAGTTTGATCACTGCAGGAGCTATGTCTGAATTTGGAGAGACAGCACACTTTTGAGTGCAGTGCTGGGGCATTTTGGAGTCCAGGGTCATGGCTGGGCTGCTTGTACATCACCATGATGACAGACTGCTGCCGGGCCAGTACCAGGGCTCACAATACAAATCTGAGGCCTGTGACCATTTGGCACTTGAACTTACCAGTGCTACTGGAATCCCCTGAACTGGTGAGCAGGGGCATCATGACTATGAAAACATAAAGCAGAGAAAAGGGCACTCTTGACCCGATGGATCCCAGAGGCTTGGGACAGAAATGCTCCAGTAGTTTGCAAGTATTTCACTCATAGATTTACCAAATTCTAGTATGAATATGTGATAGACAGGTATGCATAATGTTTTTTTTTCCCTTACCGTTGCAGAGGAGAGAGCTGGCAACATGGAAGCCCATGTGGACAGGTTGGTGAGGCTGCACTGAGAGTCTGGTGAGTACAAATCTATCTTGCAGTATATAGTGCAATAAATAAGATGAAGCACGTTGTTTACTGCCAGTAGGTATAGTGTATTCTGAGTGTACTGAATAAATAAACTTTTTCAGATCAATATTCATATAAGTGACTAATGCCAGGTGCTGTATAATACAGATGAAAGCAGCAAACAAACTACTATTGATGAAAGGAAGGCAATACTGAACTAATACTTTGTAAGAATTAACCTGATAATAAACTGCAATGTGTGGGCTACTATAAACTTAATAAATGACAATCATTCATCATCTACAGGATATGCAGTACTACTGAATGTAGAATCTCAAGGGTAATAAAGCGCTGTGTCATGTTACCCAAAATAAAGATCATTACCATAAACTGTTGTGTTTAATCTGGTATGTTGTTGAAGAAGTAAAATGTATACAGGTGCTTCACAGCAAATATCGCTATGCCATCATGCATTAACTGAGGTTGGTCTGATAACCAGCTGTTACGCAAAACTGTAGGTTGTGGATCTGTAAAACAAGATATAAAAGAAATATGAAATATGTCCTGCATTAAGACATGAACCTTAAGCAGTTAATGTGTGAAATATTATAGTGTGCCCCCTGCAGCAATGCCTTGTGTTAACCTTTGCATTTCAGGTCTATGAAGTCCTGAATGTGGGTATGCCAATGCAGGCAAGTATGAGAGTGTCATAGGTGGAGACTGCAAATATATGATGTCCAAATGTATATTGGTCAGATAAGCAGTTGTTCATTTTTTGCACATACAGACCATGGTTGGAATCCAGGGACTGGTACTAAAATGTGTTTATAGTTGCACACAAGTAATCCTGAATATTTGTAGAAACAGTCAGGTAGTATTAATAGATATTTTCTCCACAGGGCGTACAGGTAAAGAAATGCTTGTAGTAGTTGTATGAAGGGTATACTAATAAACTGTGTACAACTATTCCAGTGTTCAACCCCATGCCTGCAAATGACAGCAGGATAGGTAAATACACCAAGCTCTCTTCCTGATACATGTCTTTCAAGTGTCACACTGTCATGGCTAATGATCTCTGTTGCCAATAACCTTGGAAACAGATATGAATCCAGATGAAGTATGCCAGTAGCACACTCACACAACATCAGTGCATGGTACACTTTGTTAGTGAAATATGTAACTCTGACATGTACAAGTCCCCTCTAGTCATGTACCCAGAGTTGCCACAGTTTGTCTCATACCATTCCAGGTCAACAGTTTAACAGGTATGTATGTGCTACAGAAACTAAAGGCCACAGGTAGATGTAAAGTAAGGGCAGATCTGTAGAATATTGAGCAGTACTGTTGTGAAAAATATAAGCTTATGCAGTTGGTAGTGGACTTTTTTTCTCTCCCCACCCCTTAACTGCATCAATAATTATTATTCATATACTATGGATATGTTGTTCTCAAAACGTAATGTTGGGATTTGTGTTCTATTATTGTACATATATTTAATTGGTTACATACTAACATACCTTGTTAAAATACCATTGCTGGTGGCCTGTTGCAGAAATGTAACTGGCATGTTGTTACAATACTGCCTTTTATTCCATTTATGTTTGTGTTCTGTTTGCTATGCAGTTGTTTCAATTCTATTCATCACCATCATCTCCTTTTGGCTTATCCCGGTTAGGCGTCGCCACAGCAGAACAATGGTCCACAGAACAATTGGCAGTGGAGTTTTACAGTGCCAAGTTGCCAGCCCAGCCTTTTACAGAAGGCACACACTCACACCTAGGGCCAATTGAGAGTATCCAATCCACTTGCAGCATGTTTTTGGGATGTGGGAAGAAACCCAAATGACCAAAGGGAGGACATGCAGACTTCACACAGAAAGAACCCCAACCGAGAATCGAACCAGAGAACCTCTTGCTGTGAGGTGACAACACTAACTATTGCACAACCGCAGCCGCCCATTTGTTTCAGTTCTATTGTTCTGGGTTAATTGGAACACCCATGCATGCTGTTATAACTAATTTTGAAATGTGTTCATGATTAACCAATACATTTTGAAAAACCTCAACACCATAGCACGTTTGCGAAGGCAGATCCCAGCATATCCACCTGTCCTGCCTCATCTGGCCATGGCACTGGGCCCTAGCACGTCTGGGACCCAATCTGGAACTGCCTCATCTGCTGGTACTGCACCACCTTTGGGTGGAACCACCTCAGTGGATGGGGCCCACCCCCCCCAGGTGCAGGCACTGAGAGGAACCAGTCACCTGCAGACAAATCCTAGGCATGGTGCGCAGCGTCATCCAGACACACTTGGATGTACACCTGAGCCAGATCAAGGGCAGACTGGTGCACCTCGAGGGGCAGCTTGCCCCTGTATCCAGCCCCCAGCACAGCCACCTTTGGGGCCGTGAAGGGGCAGTGGTGACTGCCTATGGGTGGGGACCTCAGTCCTACTGTTTCCATCTGGAGGCACATGGGCCTCCGATTCCCAACCACCCTCCCCGCCAAGGTGTTTACCCCCTCATGTGTCATATACTGCCCCTGTCTGCTGTCATGTCTGTCTTGCTGTTTGCAAAAGCAACCTCTCCTACCCAACTCACCTCCCAAATGTACCTACAACCTTTCCCTAGCATCCCACTCTCACCTTAAAAAAGGGGGCATCTGTCACCTGCCAAAAAAATCACATCCCACACATAGCTCTCCATTTTGCCCCTCCCATACACTGATGTCAACAATTTACTCTTGAGTTACTCAACCAATGTATGTCACCCACACCCCTCCCTGTGGGGTGTGAGGGTCTAAATTCCAAATTGTCCACATCATTCACAGCTGTTGCTGCAGAAGAAATGGAGAGCTATGGTCCTTTCCTACACCCATCCTGCGCATCCCTAGCTGCCTTTTATAATGTTTTTCTCCCGCTTTCTCCCATTTCACCACTTTCCTGTTACCAATTTTTTTGGAATTAGCACAGATTTAAGTGGGAGTAAGCACCGCTAACCAAAGTTAAGGGAAGCTAAGCGTCTCTTGGCACCGCTTAACATCACACAAAACCTCACAAAGCTGCTTACAACTGCTTTAATCATTCTATTTCATTCAGCCACTGTTCTGCCCAGCAACAAAATAACCAGCCCTGCCAAGTCTTAAACCCAGGACCCTGTGCACTACAGTCACAGTAACATACCACTACAGCATAGCAGCTGTGAGATTTGCAAATGCTTTTTTAAATATATCATGCATTGCAGTGATTTAACATTAGGGGGAAAAAGAAGTCATCACTGCCAAGTCTCAAACATAAGACCCTGTATACTACAGTCACCACAATGTGCCACTGCACCAAATGAGCTATGCAGTTTGGTAATGCTTTTGTAAATATATCATGCATTACGGTTATTTCACATTAGGGAAAAAAAGTCATCACACCCAATTTTCCAACCTACAGCATTACACACTAGAGTCAGAACAATGCACCACTAAGCCAAACTAGCTCTAGAGAATAAGCAATACTTACACCAACACACCACTACACCAAACAGCTGTAGGGAATTATTGTTGCTTTTGTAAAGATATCAGGTACTACAAGGATGTGACTTTAGGGGAAAAAAAACAACACTGCCAATGTTTGGCCCCACAATCTTGTGAACTAATCAGAGGAACATACCAGTACACCAACTGACCGCTGGAGTATAAAAACAGTTTTTACAGACATATACTAATTGCCAGTCGTACAGTACTCCATTGTATAGTGGCTCAAATCACACTGTGCTTGGGCCTCTGATGCAGATGCAGAACCAGTACTGTCAGATAGAAAAGGATGTATCACACTCACATCTGCCTGCTCCTCATTCACCCCAACACACATTTACAAAGTACACTGCTACAGAATGTGAAAGTATGTTAATAATGGCCAGACATTATACATACCTTTCAACTGTACAGATTTCCACAGAATGTCCAGATGTTTGCCTCATAATTTTGGCCTGTTTCCTCATAAAATTGTGTGATTTTCTGGCAAATCACTGGGATGATATAATGAAGTCACTAAATAATTATATACATTTCAGTGTTAGACTTCGAATCCTTCAGAAAATGTATGTCAAAACAAACACTGTTACTCTAGCAAATTTCTAAGTTAATAAGACCAATATTTAAAATCTGTTCCTATTTTTGCCCCCCCCCCCCCCATTTTGTTGGGCTTTGTCCAGATTTGTTGTGCTATGGGATTGATAAGTATGCAGACATAGCATGCAAAACTTTGGATATAACACATCAATCCAAACAGAGAACAGTATTTCCACTTACGTCTGTGAAGCTGTAGCTCCCACACCTCGGTAATGTACACCGTACAGGCCAGAAAAAGGGGCAAGGCCCACATTTTTGCCTTAATTATAGCACTGTGTTGCCATATCATTGCCTAATGGAAAGGCAACACAGCCCTTCTTGATGCAGTTAGCAAGTGGGAGACACAGACTGGTGCACAGGCCATCACCTGTTTATGAGCCTTGCCTAAAAAAGGCAAGTTGCTGCCCATGCTAAACAGGTCTAACACTTTTTTTCAGGAAGACAGACTGCGAACCTTGACAGCAATACTTGTGGATTTCATCTGACAAAGGAGTACAGCACTATAACAGGTATGTCATACAATCAAACATGTAATGAAATGCAGATGGGGGATGTAGTCATGGGAAATAGGAATTTAAACAGCAGGTCTCAACAAAACTTCCTGGACTGACATATTGCTGTTAGTCTGCTGTCCAGCAACTATGGCCATCCCTGATAGCTCTGTCTGCAGTGACATAGATCACAGCTCTGGCCCCTGAGTCACCCCAGCAATGGTCAGCTCACATATGAGAACAACTAGATTGTCTTTTGTACAATACTGACTGTGACACTGCCAGCCCAGCTACCTGGGATGTTGCAAATATTTGTGAATATTGCTATATTACATATGCTTATCTTACAAAAGTATGAGACCTATATATGTTACGTGGATATTAAACTTTTGCAGACGTGTGTGCTGAATTGTATGTTGTGTACTGAGCTCATACTTCTCAACTGTCCAGGGTTTTGCAGACTGACTTAAGTTTGTCTCATATTTATAGTAATTTTCTCATACATTTTTGTTTTGTTTGGAAAATCACTGGCAAATCATTAAAGAGTGCAGTCATAAAATAATTGAGCACATTTAAATGTCAGATGCCATGTCCTTCAGAATATTCCTGTGAATGCAAAACCTGGTATTCTAGCAACTAAATGTGTAAGAGTGATATTTATAAAGTGTGACTATTTTGGGGCCTTTGCTTTTATTTGTGCCTTTGTCCAGATGTCTTGTTCTAAGAGGTTGAGAGGTATGACTGAGCTTCAAGAGTGTTAACACAGTGTGCTGTACTGCCTATGAACAGTATTACCTGTGCAAATGTATGTGTAAATAGTATAAGCTGGAAGCCTCAGATAGACATAAGTTACAAAACATCAAGTAAATAAGCTGAACTTGTTTTACAAATGTCTTATCTCAGTTTCAGTGCAGCAAGCAGACATAAATGTCTATAGCTACAAGTTTTTGTATTGTGTTGAAACATAAATAATTACTAGGTTCAAAGTGTAAAAGTGTTTAACTATGTTATGACTTCCATTTCTACACAAACACCAAACAGATATGTACGTCTGATGCAGAGAACTATGTTAGTTGCTGTTAGCTTGTGAAATGAAGGCAGGTGACAAACACTGAGCCAACCCATCATTAATGTGGATTATTACATTCAGACCTGTCTCACAGAAAGACCTTTGCATATTGTATGTGACAACATCCACTCATCTGCATTTGACATGCTAATAGTAAGGAGTTAGGCAAATGTAAAATCATTTACATATAGATGGGAATATATCTGTCTGATGTTTGTGTGGTCTGCATTGCTCTGAGTATCACTCACATCTGCATGTAATTTTGATTTGAAGTTCTTTATTTAAGCTTTGATGGAGTTCTATTTTGTATCTTATTTTACTATTACATTTGTTTTGTTTTAAGTATTCTGTTCTTTTGGAGTTTTAAGAGTTTGTGGCTAGGGTCAGTTAAAACAGTTACCCAAAAATTCCTTTTCAACACGTGAATAGCATCAGTTAATTAGTGTGAGGAGCTGAGGGACAGCATTGCTCTTTCATTCAGAAATATCTGTAGTTAGCTGAAGTGTCTGTGTGGTCTGCATTGCTCTGAGTATCAGTCATCTCTGCATTTAATGTTGGTTTGAAGCTCTTTAGTTAAGCTTTGCTCACTCCTGTTTTATATCTTATTCCAGTATTACATTTGTTTTGTTTTCAGTTTTCTGTTCTTTTGGAGTTTTAAGAGTTCCCCCTTGTTGTGTTCTTATAATTGTTGGCTTTTGAGTTGTCCACCTGTACTATAAATCTCATTCTGGATACTCTTCCAAGTCCCATTTCATCAGCTTATCCTACTGAGTAGACAATAATCATTTGGGAGTGGTGGAGGATGAAATTATCTTGTGTCATCCCTTCCCGCTTAACCTATAAACAAAAAGCATTTTACTGTATTTTTGTTTCTTCCTACTTTAGTACATTAATTTGTTTTTGCTGCCATTCTTAAAATGACTCAATTGCACTTATTCTGCTGCATTTATTACTGCTTGTTAGTAACCTGATTTAATTGCAACTGTTATTCTAAGCCTTTTGGTTTAAGCACATGGGCATCAGGACAGTTGTTTTACATTAAGAACGTTTGTGGTCTCCAGTCATGGCAGGAGAGGTAGCTTACATCCTTCTAAGTTGGGACTTGCTGGTTGAAGGCTTAGTGTATGTTATTCTAATATTGTCACACATCTGGTTTAAGCACTTGGGCTTCAAGTCAGTTGTTTTACATTAAGAAGTTTTCTGGTCTGCACTGTTGTAGGTGGCCTTCTGAATTAGAAACTGGTGCTTAAAGGCTTATTGTGACTGCTTATTTGGACTGTTTCTTTCTTACATTGATATGCTGTTTGCTGTAGTATAGACTCGATCATGACCTGCTGAATCTAGCTTTGGTTGTATAACTTGAACACTAATCCAGTCCATCTTTTTTGGAGAGGCTTCCCCTGGACCCTAGTGGCAGGAGTGTGCAGTTAGAAGTTGTGTGAATGAAGACTGCTAGAATAGGGCTCAGTTTTGAGCTTTAGTATTTGTTAATTGGTTAATCTGTTTAAATCCATTTGCTCTTGTTTGCTACTGTTATATTTAAGTGTGTATCTGTTCACCTGTGTTAAATTGACCTAAAGAGAGTTTAAATATATTTAGCATAGTCTAGTTACAGGTTTTGCTGCATTCACATCTGTTTGTGTGATTCTTATGTTTCCTGCTACAACATCCTGTGTTGGCCAGGGCCTGCCTGCCCTTACTGGGAGTAAGTGAACTGGTTGGCACTGGTCTGGCATAGGGTGTTAAGCTAAGAGCTCAGGGACAAAGGTTGATTGGTCAGTTCCAGTGTTCCTATTTTACCTTTGTTTTTTGTGGTATTTAAACCCAGCATGTGTCTAGGCTTGCACTTGTGTGCTGTTTAACCCTTTGTGAGGTATCTGGGTTACATTTTTTTCCTTACCAGCACTCCTGTCTGAGTGAGGCCCTTGCCTGCAGCTACTGTATTGCTGTTATCCAGCCATACTCTGAAGAAGTCTCAGAGTTAATAGGAGTGAGACTAAAGTGTTAACTGGGATTATCTGTTTGTTTTACTGTTCTACAATAAATTTGCTGTTGTTCATCTGGAGCCTGACAACTTTTTTTGGGCTTTGCCAGAGATGGCATTAATCTGTCTCCCCTGGGCCTTAGGCTTCTGCCAAAGGCACTTGCCCCCCCATAGTGTCTTTTTTTAGGCAAAGTCATGAGCACAAAACTACCAGCATGAAAGCGTATTATAAAAGAAATTTAAAGGTCATGCTGCTAAATCCTAGGAGTCTTAGCATGAAGCTGCAGTCATTGCAAGCATTCCTTGCCCTGGAGGATGCTGACATTTGTGCAGTCACTGAAACATGGTTCAAAGGTGTAGAGAGCTCCCTAACCTTGCCAGGGTACTCATCCTACCATACTTTTAGACCCCAAACAGAGGGCTACAAAGCCAGAGGAGGTGGAGTTTCAATATTTATCATAGACATATACAGCACCAGGCTGGTCAAATGGTATGATCCACAGGAGACACTCCAAGTGAAATTGACTGTTGACAAAACACCTATTCAAATCATAGCTAGCTACAGACATCCAACCATGACTCAGGGACACACACTCCACCTATTTGGACTTATCTGAATCCATTAAGATTCAACCATCTAACCTGATCTTGGATAACTTTAACTATCCAACCATAGATTGCAAGACCTATTCTACCCAAACATGAATGCACAGAGATTCCTTGGCTTTGTCAATGTCAGTGCATTGGATCAGCTGGTCAACACCCCTATGACAGGTGGAAATGTCCTGTACCTGGTCCAAACCAACATGAGTAGCCACTGTAGCACTCCTATAGTGTCACCATCCTTGGTAAGATCTGACTATAAAGTGATCACTTTTGAAGTCACCATCTCCCCTGCCCCCTCCCTTCTCAGGGTCAAATGAAAACACTTTTCCAAAGCTGACTGCAATCTTCTTAGAGCAGGTATAAGCAGCTTCACAGCCACCATTCTTTCAGTTGGAACTAGCAGTAATATCCAAGCCTACACCAAAAAAACTATATGAGCACCTACATAGCTGTATGGCCTCAGCAATACCTGACAGAACCAAATCACCTCACTCAAGGAAGAGTAAACCTGTCTGGTGGACTGCAGCAATAAACAAACTCTATAATAGAAGGAAATATTTGCTGTCCAGGGCCAAGAAGGAGCAGCTGCCAAGTTGGAAGCAATCTTGCCTTTGTCTGAGTAAGCAAACAAGGTCACTGGTGAATTACTCTAAGGCTAGCTTTGAGTCCAAATTGGCCACATCCACAAAGGACAATCACAAGGCCTTATTCACATATGTCCGTAATCACACAGGCATCAACTAAATCTGCTCAGAACTGATGATCAATAACATCACATACACATACACCATAGATATAGCCAACCTGCTGGCAGACAGGTTCAGCGAAAGCCTCACCCCCCTGTCCTCCCCATCAGTAAACCAGGACATCTCCAGCACCTGTCCCCCTCCCATCATCATCATGGAGCAGGTCCTTAATGCCCTCTTAAAGGCAAAAAAATACAGTCTCCATGGGACCTGATAACATCCCTGGATGTATCCTACATGAACTCAGGCATGAGGTCTCAGCTACATTAGACACCCTATTTAACCAAAGCCTGAGCACCAGCTTCATCCTAACTGAATGGCGGAGAACCACTGTCATCCCTATACATAAAGGTGAAGCATCCACTGACCCAGGCAATTATAGGCCCATCAGCCTAACTAGCCTGCTCTGCAAGGCCATGGAATGCATTATCATGGACCTTATAAACAAGGACATCGGCAACCTCCAAACACTTGACCCCACACAGTTTGGTATTGTCAAAGGGAGATCAGGCCTTTTAAACATGGTTGACTTCTTAGAAGCAGTCACCATAGCCATGGATGATGGGAAGACGGCGCACACTACCTACCCTGACCTAGCCCTTTGACAGTATTTGCCACTCGGATATAATACATAAACCTTCCCTGCTAGGCATCAACCCATATGTTACCAGATGTGTAGCTAACTGGCTCACTGATAGAACCCACTCAGTCAAAGTAAGGGAAGCCACCTCTAGTAGTAGCCCCCTAATGAGCAGTGTACTCCAAGGACTGATCTTGGGCTGTCTACTGTTTGAGATTTTGTTTTCTGAGGTGCAAGCCAAAGCCGGTGGTTTGTGGCTGACCAGGTTTGCAGATGACTGCAAGCTGGGTGCTGTCTTAAATTCCCCTAGTGATGTGAACATCCTCCAAGATGCCCTTACCCTGAAAAATGATTGATGCCAGAAGCATTGCCTAAAACTGAATGCCAAGGAATGCATCATTATCCCCTTTGGGGTAAATGTCATCCACACTAATTATGACAGTAATAACAATGTACTAAGCATGCAATCATTTGTGAGAGACTTGGACACCCAGGTTGATAGCAACCTCACAGTTGACCACCACATTGCCTCCATTTTATGGAAGGCTTTCTACATAGCCCACCTCATAAATAAGGGTATGTCATCCAGGAACAAGGAAGTTATAACATCCCTATACTCCAAGTACTTTGCCAAGCACATGCAGCAGTTGCAGAGACCACAGACATTCCTGACCAGGAAAATCTATGCTCTAAAAGACCTATCCTATACAGACTGATCATAGGTGATCTGTGTCCAGCATACAAGGTCATTTCTGACCCAGCCTTGATGGAGTTACTGCATATCTGTAGGACAAACCCCACTCATGCAACTTGCATGCAAGACCTTAACCTGGTCTGTGACATCAGTAGTACTTGTTGTCAGGATAGATTTGTGTCCCAAAGACTCCACCATCTGTGGAATATACTCCCTCTCCTTGTCAAACAGAGTACCTCTCTAACCCCCTTTAAGAGTAATCTGGACAACTGCATGGGAAACAGAAAATACACCCCTGGGATCCCACCTGTGTTGCTGCTGGACAGGGGAAACAGGTGCTGACTTTGAAGTAACATGGGTGAAAATCTTGGCTAGGCTAATAAGGGCCACCAGGCCACTAGCCTAGTATCATCCCATGAACCTATTACTTTAGATGCTTGCTGTATTTTTTTCAAACTGTCCTGCAATGTTGTCTTAAATTATTCCCTGTGAGTCTGAAGTGTGTATTTATTGTATTGATTGAGTATTGTCTTGTTCCTTTACTAGTTATTATAAAATATAATGAAACCTTGCCATTGTGTCTAGTCTGTATAGAACTAAGTAAGCTCTTACAGTACTTGCATATATATTTGGTGACACTGTATAGCCCACTACAATAGCCTTGGTCTTGGTCACACTTACCATTTTGCTAATAGGCACATCACACAGTAGGATTCATCACTCTTTGGTAAGGGCCTTACAGTAACTGGTAATTTTCTGGATTGTGGCAGTCAAAACTACATAAAAGTCTAGGCAGAAGGGGCCATAGCTAGTAAACATGTGCCAGCCTTTCCTAGGACTGTGTGTGTGCATGTGTGTGTGTGTGTGTGTGTGTGTGTGTGTGTGTGTGTGTGTGTGTGTGTGTGTGTGTGTGTATGATTCATAAATCAAATCTCAAAGTGTGCATGTCTGCTACTTGGACAGGGATCCGAAGCACTGGTTGGACAGAGAGGGTGACAGATGTTTTGGCTTAACTGCTCTGCTGAGATGATAACAGTATAGCTGTGTCAGTGGGGAGTGTTATTGGGGATCTGGAGAGAGAGGGAGAAACTATCTCCAGACTGGCTGTGATCTCTGTGTGCTCTGAAGGGTAATTGTGCTATACTGTGCATGTACTTGTCATCCTCCCATTGTGTACGTCCCTCACTGGTGGTAGTGGTGAACATTGAGGGTCCCTGATGACTGGGCCAGTGCAGGGGCATCATATTGATAATACATACTGGTGAATACTGCTGGTATATAACATCATGTACCATCATTGAGCCCCTCTCAGTCTGCCAGTGTCATACAGGATTATTTCACAGATTGTCCAAATCTCCCTGACCATTCCTGACATAATCTAGCTAGGTGAGTGTGTACTCCACACCTGTATCTGATTGCCTGACACCTATGCCTAGCATACCTGGTGAGCCCCTGTAGCAGGAGAGCAGGTTATAGGTACTAGTAGTGGGGGATGCTGGTTCTGGCTCAGCAGCAGTGAGTACATACTGAGCATACAATGTAAGGGAATGGATACAGTACCAGATATTCAGGTACCATGACTGTGTCCTCAAGGATCTGGCATGTCGCAGACACATTCCTCAAAGTATGTGAATAACCATCATGTATTGTCCAACTGGTGTCCAGAAATAGACATTTGTCTGGCAGGGGGTCTACATCTATGAGGCACATGTACACATTCCACAAACATCTGGGTACTGCAGATGTCAGACACGTATGAGGAGGTCACCCTACAGCACATATATACTGCTCCCAGTTATTGTGTAGTTCAGATGCTCCAGCAATGTCCACATGCAGCTATAGGAGCACTCACCTATTTGTGGGATGTAGGCTGGATGACATGGTACTGTAATGCTGCCCATAGGCAACACTCAGCAGTCGATGGCAGTGATGTGTGTGGACACATAACAACAAGTCTGTCACAGCAGTCAGGCCATTTATGGTATTCCTGGTACCATATGAGGTTACTAGGCTGTGGGCCCTATTCAGCCATATCCCTAGGCCACATGTTAGCCCATGTGTATGCAAGGCAGCAGCTGATGTCCCCATCCAACAGTGAGCCAGGTAGTATCCCAAGGGTGTATGTGCTGTGCTGCAAACCATCCAGTTGACCAGGTTACGCCTGCAAAGATGGAGGTAGCTACCATGTCTGATGTGTACAGGGTGCCCATTCCACTGCAGTGTGATTGTGTGGGACATACATCCAAGCCACCAACAAGGCCAGTCCAGGTCACTCACCAGGTGGAGGTTTTGTGTGTGTGTGTGTGTGTGTGTGTGTGTGTGTGTGTGTGTGTGTGTGTGTGTGTGTGTGTGTGTGTGTGTGTGTGTGTGTGTGTGTGTGTGTGTGTGTGTGTGTGTGTGTGTGTGTGTGTGTGTTAGTTAACAGAGTGGAGCATGACTTGCGCTCATGCAGCAGTCCCAGTGTGAATGATGAATGAAGGATTATGCACATTAATGGTCCTCATTGGGGGAAACATGAAACATCAGGATCAGGAGGGCAACACATGCTGTAATGCCAGTATGGTGACAATACCCACATACATACTGTGCTGATAGGTGGCAGGGGTATGATGGGCTGTTAGTGGTGGATAATGCTAGCAAATGTGGATGTGCAGAATCTGTACATAATGGTGGCCAATGTATGCGGTCCTGTAATGTGTTTTCCCATTCATGTTTTTCAGGAGGGATGTACCACAGAAGTCAACTGGCATTCTCAGAAACCAAGACTGGGGCTGTCATTGATTCACTCTGACTCCATCACAGGGTACTGTTGGGGAGGAGCCAGAAAAACCTATAGGAATGCACTGCCCTGTGGGTGGAAGTGGTAGCCACTGTGAACAATCTGGGACAATGCGACTGCACCGATGAACAAGTCCAACACCATGCCACTGACCTCATCCACAATGCACAGGAAAGGGCTGCAGCTGTGGCCAGAGACTGGGTTGTTACGGTTGGAGGGCCTGCTACACAAGCACCACTGACAGCCATGGAGGAGTTCCTCACCAACCTTGGTGCAGGCACCAAATCCCAGGAGACAATTATCACATATGTCGTGGAGGTGGGTGGTACAGAGTCAACAGGCAAGAAGCATCCAGATAAGGCCCCAGTGGATATAAATTTAATACTGTAGCATTCATAGTGGCAGCCTTTGCATATCTGATGCATATGTCAGGTCAAACTGCATTTGTAGGTGGGGGTTTGTAATGCACATAAGTGCACAGCTATTGTGAATGTCTGCAAATTGGGTAGTATCACAGCTTGTAGTGTACATGCTCAGAAATGCACATATTATCCTGTACCAATGCCACATGTGTGTGCACTGACAATATTTCTCCCCCACAGCTACATAGGTCCCTTAAGTCTGGCTGGGGAACAGCTACCTGAAGCTGGTGAGTGTGAAACTGTCTTGTTGTGGCTCACCAATACCCTAGACATGTTAATGGCAGGCAGTTTTACATGCACACAACTGTTACACTTAGCCATATTGCAATATGTGCATGTTCACTTGTGGTAGGGTTAACTGCGATGCATCACACTGGTCATCACAGGAGCCTATTTGCAGGAGCTGTAAAAATATTGGCATGTATGTTTGTATAGCTGTTACCACTGTGCTATACACGGGTACATTAGTATTGTGTACACTGGTGCACTGTGTGTTAGGTGAAGGTCCATCACATGCTACCACTCCTCACAGATCTCCGAGGTGTATAGTAGTAGCAACATTAACTGGAAGTAGCTTCACTGCATGTTGTTGAGGGCCCGTCCAGAGTGTGTCTGTTGTGGTCTAATTGTGTGTTGTGCATGTCATCATTCAGAAAGTGTGGTCTATATAATGGCTAAGTCCCACCTCACATATATCTGTGTGTGTGTGTGTGTGTGTGTGTGTGTGTGTGTGTGTGTGTGTGTGTGTGTGCGTGTGTGCGTGTGTGTGTGTGTGTGTGTGTGTGTGTGTGTGTGTGTGTGTGTGTGTGTGTGTATCCAGCAAACATTATAGTGCAGGTAGTAATTTATATATGTTGTCATCCCTTCACAGGTGAACATGGGGGTTGGGGTCTCTCCCCCTCACAACCTGATATCAGTGTCTTATCGGACTCTGATGATGATGGTGGTCATAATGAGGCACAGGTTGGGTTGTTGGGGGCTGAATCTGTGCCATTGGTTGATATCCCACTTTCTCCCACAATGTCTCCACACACAGTCAGTATGCCCACACATACCCTTTCCCCAACAGCCACAGATAATGGACAGTCAGAGGGTGGTAGCATCAGACAGGCTAGTGCCGTGACTTTGGAAATTGTGAGTATAAACACTAGCCATAGCCAGAGAGCAGGAAAGGTCCCACACAGGCAGATTGACAGAGGTGATCAAAGGAGGACTGTTACCCATCCAGCTCCTGTCAGAGGTGTCACAGTAGGTGTCACCCGATGCATGTTTCAGTCTATCATGGAGGCACTGGAATGCTCTGAATGCTACACCAGACAGATGCTCAGGGTCATGAGTGCAACACTTCCTGCCATGTGTGACAACCTCCACGGCATTGTTGATGCTGTACGTCATTTTGCTGATGTTGTGGATAGATTGTGGGGTGAGACATTATCAGTGCTCAACCGTGCAATATCTGTGCTTGAGCATGTGGCAGGAGTAGGGCGTAGGACACATGGACGTAGGTCAGCAACAAGATCAGCTGCTATCCCACATGACTATGCACATTCACACTCCTGTAGTGGCAGTACCACCAGCACTCTGGAAGGGAGGGTGCTGTCCACACCACAATATAGCAGACCATGAGCACATGTTCCTGGGTGGTCCCATCAGGGACACGGATCCAGCAGACAGCATTCACCATCAGGGAGTAGTACCCTATCTGGCCTTATGTTTGGTGATGCCTGTGACACTCCTGGCAGAACCAGTTCCCATGTCTGTGGCTGGAGACGGTGAACTGTACATCCTGCCATGTACGGTCCATGGCTGTCCAACATACCCCCATGTAGGGCAACAACATGGCTTGGCTGTGTGTGTACACACACTCACACATCACTATCACAGGCAGATCACCACCAGACACACACAGCTCCTCTCCATGGCCCAGTTGAACACCATCCTTCCAGACACACACATGCATGATGTCAACTGTATGGCCCAGCCTAGGCCTCTGGCAACTCCACACCCTGTGCATGTCATAATACCTGTGCCACATCCCTGTTATACATACCATCGATGCAGGGACATGCTAATATGGGTCTGATGCACAGGGTAAATATAGTACAATGTAGTAATGTTAGGCTGTGTAAAGTGCTGTCTGCTGGCAATTGTCATGGGTACACATCAAAGTGTATGTACTGATGCATTATTTCTGTTAGTACTGCTGACTAACTGTTGTCTCACATACCGTATTCTGTTTGTGTTCCAGATGTCTGTGTTTTAACAGACTGCTGACATCACCAAAGCTGAGTAGGGTGGAGTTGAAACACAGTGCCTTTTCCTCACCAAGATACGGCTGTACACATACATGTTTACCGGGTGTGTATGTTTGCAACAGTGCGTGAGGGACAATGGGGGCAGACAGTGTGACCTTGTATACATACCACTTGACACAGCCAGCTAGCCTTCATACATGTCACCTGGGTATTCTGTAGGACCACAGGTTCATAGATACAGAAGAGGTTACTAGAGTACTGGCCCTGGATCCCTCATAGGCCTAGCCATTACTATATCCCCAACAGAATCACCCATGAGCACCTGTTGCCCCTGTCATTGCTGGACACTGGTTGAACCCCAGGGACAAATGGTTTTTCTTTCCCATCCACTCAACCTTGATGCAGTTGATTAGGGGATGCATGGTACAGTGTTTGACATGTTTGGGTAGTGTACCTCTGACAGGGCAGCCTCTGGTAGCCAAACCTGACTCCCCAGCTTATGTGTCTGCTATCTCATATGTGAGTCGGGCCTCTCTTGCTGGTAATGCACATGGAGTCATACTCTTGTACATGGGGCAGCTGTTGAAGAGATGAACACAGCATTGGCATCTTGGCATGCCACAGACATCTGTGGACAACCTGACCAGTAAACAGTGGACCAGTACTGATTACAGGCACTTTGCATGGGACAGGTGTTGAGGGACATGGCTGACATTTGTGGGTGTTAACATTGTCTTTACAGATTCTGCAGATGTCTGCATAGGTGCAGAGGAGACTGGCCATGCTGCTAATGTATTGTACTGACTGAGGACTATTCAGAAGTAATGTCCACCTTTTGGCTGGATTCAATCCCACCTATGTGGTGAACAACATACAAGCAATTCCCGATGACTGCCAATACTTGTTGCCTGAATGCAACTATGTTGCCATCCTGGGTACCCAGGCCTGTCATTGCAGTCTGTGTGTTGATGGGGTTGGTGCTGATGTAGGAAATACTGGGGGCATGTCCTTGCCATATGGCATGCTGACACAGTTATCTGCCTTCACGTTGAGGCTAGGACCTTTACAGCATTCCATACGAATTGTATGGCCCACTGATGTGTGTTAACAGCAGTTTGTGGCTCAGTGACAGACTACAAAATACTTACAGTTCACATAGCCTAAGGCTGTACCTATGTATGTCGGTGGAGCCAATTGCCTTTCATGCCTATATACATGTGGGTTATTGGGGGCACCAGATAGTCACAGGGCCTTTAAATGTCTACATATTGCACACACATAGGCACCACAGAATGTGTTTGCGTCATTAACAAATGTGGAGCATGAGATATGACTTGTAGTAATGTGACAGTTGGCAGGACATGCCATGCCCACGACAAGTGCAACACACAGGACTTCCTCAGGTTTGCTACTATGACCCCTTCTCTGTGTGACATTACCTTAGCTTACACTATTTGTCGTACAATTAAGGTGCTTTGAGGTGCAATAACTGCTCTATGCAATCAGTACAGAACTGTATGATATTTTTGTTGTCCTACACTCTTGGGACCTATTTACTGTTTCTGTTGTTGTCACAGGTAACACCTTGCGAAACATAGGTAGACTGTTACAAGTGGATGTATAAACATACACATACACACACACACACACACACACACACACACACACACACACACACACACACACACACACACACACACACACACACACACACACACACACACTCACACACACATACTCACTCATGACCTGCCCTTGCTGATAGCAGAACCTCTGCCTAGCTAGTTTTACAAACAATACTGTTATATACATAACACAAACACCACAGAGCTACTATAGTGTTGCATTGTCTGCCACTACTATTCAAGTGGGTGACAATTGCAGGGGCTTTAGGATTGCCAGTGATGGGTTCACAGGCCATTAACATGGTATCGCCATCCCTAACACAGACACACTGTCGCATGGAGACATACAATGAAACAGACATGCACACAGAGTTGACACTTTTCCTATTAAATGACCAACATATCTAGTTATGTATAATATAGACTGATATGACTATTGCATGTGCCACAGTGGCTTTGTGTTAGAAAATGTGTGACTGTGCTTGTAAGGTAGATGACATTAACAGGCTCTTTAAAGTAATGCCATACATGCACACAGAGTTGACAGTTTTCCTATTAGATGACCAACTTATCTAGTTATATACAATATAGACTGATATGACTATTCCATGTGCCACATTGCCTTTGTGTTAGAAAATGTGTGACTGTGCTTGTAAGGTGGATTACATCAACAGGCTCTTTAAAGTAATGCTGTGGGGTGGGGGTCAACAGGCCTTAAAATAGTATAACCAACACATGCACTAATATAGTTGGCTGTGTTAAGATTCAAACCTACCTACCTACTTGTATGTACTACAGTGCTGCCTACTTATCACACGCACATGAAGCTTACAAGCCTGACAGTTGCCCAAAGGTACTTCTAAGGTGAATGATGTCAGCAGGTGTGTAAAGTAGGGTGATTGGAAGTTTACTGGCTGGAACAGGCCTCAAAAATGGTATAACCAACATACACACACACACACACACACACACACACACACACACACACACACACACACACCTATCTAGTTATTTGTACTATAGTGTTACACCATTATAGCATGCACCACCGATCTCATAGGGCTAAAGACTGTCCACAGGTACTTTTAAGGTGAATGATATCAGCAGATCTTATAAAGTAGGGCAATGTGAAGTGCACTAGGTGGGAAAGGCCTCAAAATACTTTAACCTAAAAACACACACATTTGCAAAGACTGAGATAAGAACCCCTACCTATCATTTGCACTATAGCATTGTACTATAGCATTACACAGTTATCGCATGCACCACCGAGCTTATAGGCTGAAAAATTACCAAAGGTACTTCTAAGGTGAATGCCATCAGCATATTTTGTAAAGTAGGGCAATGGAAAGTGTACTGGATGAGAAGAGCCACAACATACTTTCACCTACAAATGCACACACACACAGAGGATATGGTTTTCACCCACATACAGTATCACAGTTACCAGTATTGGGATTAGAACCCCTACCTACCAGTGGCAACTTGTGCTATTGGACTGCAGGACTGCAACCCCTCCAGCTATACAATGAAGATAGCTGTGAGTCCTAAAACTGCGCATGTGTGATCAGCAAGTTCCTATCCAGACTGCTGTTTAACCTGTCCGGATCGGAACTGCACATGCGTGCTCATCCAGACTGCCATTTCACAAGTCTGGATTACACAGAGAGGCATCTGTACACCAATGCCCAGCACTGAGTGGAAAGAGATCAGACAGCGAGGTCTGCAGTCATGTACATGAGAAATCAGACTGCACCATCCACTGCTTGGCTCCCGATAAGGAAGTGAAAGGGTATTTGGTGCTATACTAAGGGAAAGGATGCTACAAGGTACTGTCTCTCAGGGAAAAGGGTATTTGTGTGTATATGTGTGTGTGTGTGAAATGCCCCAGTTAAATATACCTGGTGGCTAGAGTTACTCAGGCTCAAACTCTGTACCTTGGGTACATGTAGCAAGAGCCTGAATTCCCTACTCACCACCACTTGCAAAAACTGTTGAGATTTTTGCCTCATATTTTTGTTCTGTTCTGTTCCTCATAAAATCTGTGGTTTTCTGGATTTTTTGTAATGAGTTAATGATAAGCATTTGAATTTCAGACTTCAACCATTTATTCTAGCAATTTTCTAAATTTATAAGATCAATATTTTTAAATTGTCCCTATTTTTGGGGCTGCATTCCCCCATTATTGTCTTTGTCCATGTTTTTGTGCTAAGAGGTTGAGAGCTATGGTGAGACCTGAGTTCATTGAATATGTCTGGGAGCTGTATCCTCCCATTATTGGCTTTGTCCAGGTGTTTTGTGCTGAGAGGTTGAGAGCTATGGTGAAAACTGAATACAATAAATGATAGCCATTTCATTTTCAGTCTTCCCATCATTCAAGAAACAGCTGATTTGGCATAGTGGTATGTTGCTCTGACTGTAGTGTACAGGGTCCTGGGTTCAAAACCTGGCAGTGAAATGCATGGTGGTAACACAACATTTTATTCTAGTAACTTTCCAAGATTATACAAACAATGTTTAAAATGTGTCCCTGGTTTTTGGGCTTTTGTCCCCCTGCCCCAATACATTTTGGCTTTTTCCAGATTTCTTGTGCTGCAAAGTTGAGAGATACAGTTGATTGTCAAGTGCATTTTACAAGGAGCTGAGAGCTTCAGGGGAAGAGAAGTTTACTGCTGCTTATGCTGAGTCTACTTGCATTGTTAATAGCATAACAGGTTGAATACTTTCTTTTGATGTAGAAGGTTGTGGGTTCTATTCCCACAGTATTTATATGCATTGCTGATTCTATACTGTGTTGCACTTTTAAAGGGGGTGGATGCTGCAGTCCTGAGAATGTTCTCTTTGACAGAGATACCTAGTAACTATGAACCTGTTATCAGTTTGCCATCCAGTCCCTATAGTAATATTACTAGCTTATCATTTTTTTAATGTAACATAGGCAGTTTATTCCTCAAGGGCAACAGGTACTTTTTGTAGATGAAACAATGATATATAAAGTTGTTTGCTAGCAGCAACCTCTTCATTAGTTGCAGATCTTTTTAATGTGGAATTATTTAGATGAATCTTCTTCTGCAGAGATTGTGCATATTTACTGAATGGTGGATTGTAGAAGTTTGAGTAGACTTTTATGATGGAAATGTTCTGAACTGGGCAGTTTTGTCATTATTGGTGCATGCATTTTGTTTCATTGTTTACTGAAAAAATGTTCAAAGCAATAAATGTAAAATGCTCTCTAACAACTGTACTGTATTATACAAGGAATATAATTTAATACAATCAGGAAGGTGTGTATTGATTATCTGATCAGCTCAGATACGGCCCCCTCCCAGTTCTTGGTTGGGTGTGTTTGATTAGGAACTAGTTAAATCAAATGTCTACAAGAACAAACTTTTTTTCCTACTGAATATTTTCACTGATTGAGTCTGAATGCTGAAAGTGATGAAGACAGATTGAAGCAATCACTTCCCTTAGATCTTCATTTTTTTTTGGGGGGGGGCACTTATTGTTCACACCTAGGGAGCTTAATCCATCATGTAGGATTTCTGCCACACAATTCTCCCAGCTGAACTATACCTCTCAACTGTCCAGATTTTCACAGAATGAATAGATTTTTGCTTCTTATTTTGGGTTTATTCCTCATAAAATTTGTGGTTTTCTGGCAAATCATTTAGGAATGAAGTCCCTTAATAATGACAGACATTGAGTTTTAGACTTCATACCCTTCATAAAAATGCATGCTAAAGCAAGACCTGCTATTCTATCAACTGTCTCAGTTTATACAAGAACAATTTTTAATACTGTTTGTTTGTTCCGCAATATAGTTGGCCTTGTCCAGATTTCCTGCATTAAAAGATTGAGAGGTATGTGCCAATAAATCACTTTATAGAATTAGGTATATCCAAACCTTTTAACTGTCCCTGATTTTGGATCAAATGTTGCTCTCCCCCTAATAATCCCTCCGCAAAATGGCAATTTTGGAAGAAATGTGAAGGATTTACAATTAAATAATTGTAATAATCAGAGTTACAGATTACTTTTACTGTAGAAATCATGTAGATTCTCTTATTTTGTCAGCTGCTCATCTTAACAGTACTAATATTAAAACATTGTCTCTTCTTTGACAGGTTCCCAGCTGTATTGTGTGGCTATTTTATATTTTTGCATCACATTTTGGTCCATTTTTTATACAATTGTGGTTTTCTGGCAAATTACTGGCAAATCATTAAAGGTTGAAGTTAGAAAATAATGACAGACATTTCAGTTTCAGATTTCATACCCTTCAGAAAATTCATACTAATGCAAGACCTACTATTCTATTATCGTTCTAAATTTATAAGAGCAATATTTAAAAATTGTCTTTATTTTTGGGCATTTGTCCCACTTCTATTTATGGCTTTTTCTAGATTTCTTGCTCCGAGGTTTAGAGGTATGATAATTGTGTCAAGACCATCACCGTAAGCCAGAGACATTTCAAATTGGGACATACTTGTTGTAACCCACTCCTCCATGTAGTGACTCTGGATATATCCAAGCAAGGCAAGGAGCAGTTATGCAGTGTAAGTGTGCAAAGTATCCCGCCATCCAAGGTAGACACAAGTACTACAGTGGCTTCTCATCTGTCCTTGATTTTGCAGAATGTTCTGTTTTTCTCTCATATTTTTATACTGTTGATTTATGCTTTTTATTATTCCGAAAATGCATGTTGTTGCAGTGCTGTTGCTCTGTGTTTAAGTAGCAATGCTTTAATGACCATCAGGTAAGCTTGTCTGAGATTGTAAGATGCAAGTACGCTTTAATAAGCATACTGTTAAAGAATTACCAACATTGAAAGCCTTTTTATTGTTGCCATGCAGAGAATATTTACATAACTAGATAATGTATAAGCCTTAGATATTGAAATGCATATGACAGTATTTGTAATAAAGAACAGGATTAGAATACTTTCAGAAGTTCATTACATTTGTTGGAGACTTGCAGTCATCTTTGCAGGCTTTACCCATAAACTAAACAGAATGCCAATCTATCATGTGTGGTCCATAACCTGTGCAGTAATCCTTTAAGCAATTTATCTTGAGCTTGTTTGTTGTTTGCTGTTCATTTTTAACTTTGATAATGTTTTCCCCATGAAAAAAGTAAATAGTCGTTGTCAGGCAGCAGGTCTTTTTTGGTTAAGAAACAATTTTACAAGTGGGAGTAATTGATATCATAGAGATTGCTACTTTCAGCATGTTACTTGGTACTTTTATAAAGCTAAATATAAATTATAATTAGAACTGCAGTGCAAGGAGAAGTGGTTTGAGTTGAGCGCTGCTTGTTTTTTTATACTTGATTTCGACTGGCATTCCAGTAATGAATTTAAAAAGTAATTTATTTTTTCATGCCTCACAACCTTTTTGTTTCCATCTAGATATTAAGTAAGCTGTCATGTAGCCAATGCACTGAATTTTTTTTTTTCTTCTCCACTTCATTTTATCTTGATTGGACTTTCATAATGATGGTGTGGCACCCAGGGCAGCTTATTTACAGTCCCAGTTTTTGTGGTTTTGAGTATAGCTCTGCCCATTTCTAGTTGGTCACACCCCTTCCCATTGACCCCACCCATTCAGCTGTCTCCTGCAGCCCCCCTTTGATTTGAAGTCACCAGCCGCCACTGCTACCTCCCTATTTGTACTATAGTATTATGCAGTTATCACACATGCCACAGAGCTTATAGGGCTGACAATTGACCAAAGTACTTCTAAGGTGAATGACATCAGCAGATCTTGTAAACTAGGGCAATGGGAAGTGTACTGAGTGGGAAAGGCCTCAAAATACTTTAACATACAAACACACACACACACACAAACACACACACACACACACACACACACACACACACACACACACACACACACACACACACACACAAAAGGCAGATAATGTGAGATTACAACCCCTACCTCACTGCTATTGCACAATGGAGCTCACCTTCATGTTGCCACATGTCACTGGTTAAAACTGGTATGCAGTTGTCTGCCACAGGACATCACTCAATGCCTTTCAGGGTGTCTCTGTCTATGACTCACTCTCTGTCTGTGTCTCCCCCCCTATCTCTCTCTCTCTCTCTCTCTATTACTGTCCGTCTCTCTCTTTCCCCATGTCTATGTGTGTATATGCTTGAAATATTTTTATATGTTGACCATATATATGTTTGTGTATCACACTCAACAGATGCAGATATAGCACATATGGGCCACCTATAGATAGTTGAGGGTAATCCTGTGTGATGGGTGTGGGTAGAGACAGTTAAGGTTTATATATGTAGCTGTCTGCATGCAAAGACATATATGCACAATACAGTTGTATAGTCCGATATGGGTTTAGACATGGGTTGTAATTCTCTAAGTGTAGGAGCATGCCCAGTATGACCTTCTATAGTAAGAGTGGGACTCCATTCCAGAGGTGGCTGTACTCCAGTCCAGGGTTTTGTATGCTATAGCCATGCATCTCAACCTGTTAGTGCAAGAAATGTGAGTAAAGCCTGGAAAAATGGGAGGACAATCACCCAAACATAGGGAGATAGTTTAAATATCGCTCTTATAAGCTTAGAAAGTTGCTAGAGTAACAGCGTTTGTTTTAGCAGACATTGTCTGATATATATATATATATATATATATATATATATATATATATATATATATATATATATATATATATATATATGATGTCTGACACTGAAATGTACATATCATTACTTACTGACATAAATCCTCAGATCATCACAGTGATGTACCAGAGAATCACAAGATTTATGATGAACAGACCAAAAATATGAGCCAAGTTATAGACATTCTTGCCAAATCAGGCCAGTTGAGAGGTGTGACTACAGACGATTGGCTGATAAAGCTGTGTAAAAAAAATCAAGCACCTCAGTGATATACTGGCTGGGGATCTCCTGGTTGTGTGGTATCCTTCTTAACTGAAAAGTCATATCCTGGTGTGGGTACAGAGAGCATTGTACTGAGCAGAGATTTCCATAATATGTGTGATATATTCTACATAGCACTGTGATTTCCTGGTATGTCAGTGGCAGAGCAGTATGGAGTAATGTGGTGAACCACTGACAAACATTTGTTTATAGGTTCATAGGGTCATATGAGGTTACTAGGCTATTGGCCCTGAAGCCCTTATAACCCTAGCAGATGAGAGTGCAGTCCATGTTAAGACATGTCAGCACCCAGAGCCCCTGTCCAGCAGGGACACAGGTGGAATCACAGGACTGTATTTACTGCTTCCTATTCAGTTATCCAGGGTGCACTTCACAAGGGGTATTGAGGTACTTGGCTTGATGTGGACAGGGAGTGTATTCCACAGATGGGGGAGTCTTGGGACACATATCTGTCACACCAATAAGTACTACTGATATCACAGACCAGGTTGATGCTGTGGCTACAGGTTGCTCGAGTGGGGCTTGACTTCCAGATGTGCAGCAGTCCCATCAATGCAGGGTCTGGATTGCTTTGTATGCCAGGCAGAAGTCACCACTGAGAAACCTGTATGGAACTGAGTAGAGAGACAGTGCTTTTAGCCTATTTGAGTAATGTAGGTGTTTGAAGGCCTGGATACTCCTGGTGTGGAACCTCTGTGGTCTCTCCAGCTGCTGCATGTGCTTTGTGAGGTACATACCGAAGGGGGCATTGTACACAATAATTGGCCTTATAAGGGTTGAATACATGGATCTTATGACCTCTTTGTCCCTGGATGAGATACTCTTACTTTTGATTTGGCCAATCTAGAACATTTTCCATACAACTGAAGCAACATGGTGCTCAGAAGTCAAGTTGCTATCAACCTGGATGACCAAATGCCTCACTACTGATTGTGTATGTAGGAAGTTGTTGTTAATGTGATAATATGTGGGGGTGTCAGTCTCCATGAAGGGGATGATGATGCATTTTCTGGCATTTAGCTTAAGGTCATGTTTCTGACAGCAGTCATTTGTTTTGGTGAGACCCTTTTGGAGGTCATCCACATCACTTTTGGAATAGATGACTGTTCCCAGCTTGCAGTCATCTGCAAACTTGGTCAGCCATAGGCCAGTGTTATTGGCCTGCCCCTCAGGGAAGTATATCCCATATAACAGAGGCCCCAAGACCGATCCCTAGGGTATGCCACTCGTTACGGATGTACTGCTTGAGTTGGCTACCCCTATTATGATTAAGTGAGTTCTATGAATGAGCCAGTTTGCTACCCATCTGATAACATATGGATTGAAGCCTAGTTGACAGAGTTTATCTACTATGGCCAAGTGGGGAATAGTGTGTAAAGCTTTGGTCAAGTCAAGTTAGGTGGTGTGCACTGTCTTTCCCTCGTCCATGCCTTTGGTGGCTTTCTCAGGAAAGTCACCAGATTTAATAGACATACCTCCCCATGACAAAGGCAGACTGTGTGTGGTCGAGTGTTTGGAGTTTGCCAATGTGCCTGTTAATGAGGTCCATGATAACCCATTGCATGGCCTTGCAGATCAGGCTAGTTAGGATGATTGGTCTTTAATTTCCTGGATTGGTGAACACTGCACCTTTGTGTAAAGGGATGGCAGTGGCTGTCCTCCACTCGGCTGGGACAAAGCCAGTACTCAGGCTTTGGTTGACTAGGGGTCTATTGGTGCTGCCAGTTCATGCCTGAGTTCATGTTGGATGCAGCCTGGGATATATTCAGGTTCCATGGAGGCTGTGTTTTTGCCTTTGAGAGGGCAGTGATGGCCTGCTCCCTAGTGATAAGGGGTGGGTGGACAGGTACTGGGGATGTCCTGCTTTACTGATGGGTGGACAGAGGGGAGACATGTCTGCTGAATCTGTCAGCCAGTAGATTGGCTACATCTACAGCATTTGTGTATGTGGTGTCCTTGACCACCAGTTCTGAACAGATCTGGGAGCTTCCTTTGACACTGCAGACATATGTGAAGAAGGCCTAATTATTGTGTGTCTTAGATGTTGGCAATTTTGACTCATAGTTGCCTTTAGAGGATTTTACTGGTGCTCTTAACTTGTTTGTTCAGGCTTAGGAGAGATTGCTTCCAATTGTGCACCTGCTCCTTCTTGGTCCTGGACAGCAATGTTATCCTTTTGTTATATAGTCCCTTTATTGCAGATGTTTCCAGACAGGTTTACTCTCCCTTGCGGAGGATGATGTTGCCCTGTCAGGTATTCCTGATTCTATATCTATCTATCTATCTATCTATATATATATATATATATATATATATATATATATATATATATATATATATATATATATATACATGCTGGTATAGTACTTTGGTGTACATTTGGATGTCGGTGCCTGTTCCTTCAGTGGGGGAGGGGGCTGTGCAGCTGTTTATACCATCCCTCAGGTGGTTGTGATCAGCTTGGGAGACATTTTCATTTTACCATTGCTGGGGGGGGGTCTGGAGCGATGGTGATATCGAATGCAACCTCTTTTTTGTCGGATCTTGCCAGGGAGGAAGATACCGTAGGGGTGCTGCAGTGGTTAATCATGTTGGTTACTGCCAACTCCAACATATGTTTCACATCTTGTGGGGGTATCAAGTAGATGTCCTAAGGATTTAGCATTGATAAGATGGGGGAATCTCTGTGCATTTCTGTTCTGGCATGGTTGTTTTTTCCAATCTATGTTTGGGCAATTAAAGTCAGCCAGGATCAGGTTAAAGGGCTGAATCTTGATAGATTTGTAGAGGGCCAGATAGATGGGATGGGCATCCTGAGTCGAACATGTTGGCCTGTACCTACTTATAATTTGAATTGGGGTCTTGTCAATGGTTAATTGCATTTGGATTGCCTCGTGTGTGTCAGACTGTTTGACCAGCCTGGAGGTGTTTGTTTAACATATATTTATACTCCACCTCCTTTGGCTTTGCTGCCCACAATTTGGGGTCTGGCTGTGTGATAGGATGACTGACCAGGTAAGGATGGGTTGTTCTCCACAGCTGTGGCCCAGGTTTCTGTGAGTGCACAAATATCAGCATCTTCTAGGGTTAAGAATGCTTGCAATGAGTGCATTTTCATGTTTACACTCCTAGAGTTTAGCAGCATGACCTTTAATTTGTGTTTTGTTGATAGTTTCATGTTGGTAGTATTGACCTCATGACTTTCCATAAAATGGACACTATGGGGGAGGCAAGAGCCTTTGCCAGAAGCCTGAAACCCCAATGAGACAGATGCAGGCCACTTCTAGCAAAGAAGCATGGTCTGTCAATCATATCTTCCCAAGCTGTCAGGCACTGGATCCCCCTGGGATGACACCAGAAAGTCAGCCACTTGTTAATATCAGTCATTTTCTGTTTGTATTGAAGCAGCCTGATTGAAAAATACTCTTCACTTTTTCTCCTCCCCTCCTCTCGTGCTTTTTAACAAATACCCCACCTTGACAGTCATTGACTATCAACTACTAACCCCTTCTTACCTGCATTATTGTCCTTCCTAGTCTCTATTTTTCTTTCCCTTACTTAGTGGTTTTTATTTTTTCTCTCAAATGAACGTTGATGCTTAATTACTATGTTTAACTGTTGCCTGATTGCATTTGTTACCCCTCTATTGAATTAAGACATGTTTATCTCCAAAATCTACTCTAATGTCTCTATACAGTATTCACAAAATTTACTTTCTTTACATGTTATGCTGTATAATTTAAGCTAGTCATTTTTTTAATGCCTTAATGTATTTGTGCATGGAGCTTTTCTCCCTGGGCCTCTGCTGAAAATGGATATGTATCCAGCTAGACTAGCCCGGTCAACAAATATAAAATAAAATAAATAAATAAATAAATCATTCTGGTTGACAGTACAATTCTGCTTAAGCCTAGGGACAAACCTGCATGGAACACATATTCAGCATGCTCAATCATGTCTGTCTTCCTATAGTCCAGGGAAGTACGTCTGAAGTCATTCACACCAACATGGATTGGGACAGACTCATAACAGTACCTGTTCTGGAGATTTCAGTGCATGTGTAATATGGTGGATGATGGCACTTGATAAACAAGTAACCATTACTGTCTCCTTATGCAGCCTGGTGAGAGGCACATCTGTGTGTCTGACATTGGATTCCCCTATGAGTCATATGTTGGGTTTATGGTTGGGCCTTAATGGTTGCCTGACAGTGGTGTGTGGACTATGCATGGTATGTGGTGTGGAGGTTTGTGGAGTTCTCATGTTTCTTTGACTCTGAGGTGTCCTTTGTTTGGGTTTGTATTTGTTGAGGGCCTTCACATATGTGGGTGTGTGTTGTGTAGTTGTGGGTGATGTTTACTGACTTAATACACTGCAGGGACTCTATGTTGCTGCACAATATGTTCTGGTGTGCACATTCTCCATTTGTTTGGCCAGTGGTTCCCCTTCCCCTTATATGTGTCTCTTTGTCCTTGTGTAGTGCAGTCACAGACTTTGTCCACAGTTGCTGCTGTTATGTATTTGTATTTCTGGTGTAAGTGGGGTAGAAATCATAACATCATACACAGGGTTATGGACTTCACACCTCTGAGTGTAGCTGTTCATGGGATCATAGGAGATTACTAGGCTACTGGGTCTGGGGCCCTTACATGCCTAGGCCAGCGTATATCTCCAGAAAATAAACTACAATCAGCAGCTGTTGGCCCTCTTAATGAGGGACACAGGTGGCACCCCTGGGACAGATTTTTGTTTTCCCATCCACTCATCAAGGTTGTACTTGTAGAGGGTCAGTGACATACTTTGTTTGACGTGTATGGGGAGTATATTCCAGAGACAGGTCAGCTTGTGGGAGACAAATCTTTCTCTCCAGGAGGGTTTGTTAATGTCAAATATTGGATGCAAGACGTTTGATGGGGTACTATGCGAGGAGTTAGATGTACAGATGGAGCATCTCTACTAGAGCAGGGTCTGAGATTGCCTTGTAGGTGAGACACAGGTCACCTCAGACCAATCTATATGATACAGAGTACAGTGATACTGATTTGAGCTTGTCCACATAGGACAGGTCTTGGAGGCCATGGATTCTCTTTGTGAGGTATTTCTGTGGCCTTTCTAGTTGGTGCAGGTGTTTGGAGAGGTACATACAAAATGGGGCTCTGTACTCAATTATTGGCGTAATGAGGGAGAAGTACAGAGAGGTAATAGCCTCCTTTTTTCTGGATGCAATCCCTTTACTTATGAGAGGAACTAAGTAAAAGCCTTTTTCTGACAACTGCCACTACATGATGGTCAAATGTGAGATTGTTGTCAACTTGTGTACCCAGGTCTCTCAGCACAGACTATGTTCTTAGGGGTTTGCTGCTTTTGTGGTAATCAGTAAGGGCTGCATTTTTGATAAATGGTATGCTAATACATTTGTTTGCATTTTACTTAATGCCATGATTTTGGCACCAGTCGTTTGTTGCTGGAAGACCCTCTGGAACTATGTTAACATCATTTGGGGAGTCAATGACAGCACCCAAGTTACAGTTGTCCACAAACTTTGTCAGCCACAGGCCTTTTCTCTTTTCCTGGACCTCTGAGAGTAGATAGCAAACAAAAGTGGTCCCAGGACAGCTCCCTGGGGGATACCTCTAGTGACATGTCTGCTATTGGAGATAGTGACACCTATTTTGGCATTGTGGACCCTATCAGTGAGCCAGTTTGGCCTCCAGATGATGACATAGGGATTTAAACCACATTCTCTTAGCTTTTTAATGATGCCTAAGTGGGGGATTGTGTCAAAGGCTTTGGCCAAGTCAAGGTAAGCTGTGTGTATTGATTTTCCCTCATCCAGTGCTTTGGTGACAGTCTAAAAGAAGTCAGCCAGGTTCAACAGGCAAGATCTGCCTTTGATGAATCTGAACTGTGTGGGGTCAAGTGCTTGGAGATTGCCTATGTCCTTGTTTATGAAGTGCATAATAACACACTCCATGGCCTTACAGATCAGACTTGTTAAGCTAATGCGGTGATAGTTTCCAAGGTCAGTATTGGCACCACCTTTGTGCAAAGGGATGACAATGGCAGTTTTCTACTCTGCTGTAATGAGGCTTTTACTTCAGCTGTAGGTGAGTAGGGTTCTCAGCGGCGAGGCTACTTCTTTCTGGAGATGTTGCAGAATACAGCCTGGGATACTATCAGATCCCATGGCAGTTGTGTTGTTTGGCTTAGATAGGGACTTTAACACTTGATCTATGAAGATGTGAGGTGTGGTGCAAGTATCGGGGATGTGGGATGTGCCATTGGGCAGGGACAGGGGGGTGATGTTTACGCTGAACCTATCTGCTAGCAGGTTGGCTAAGTTGACAGGATCAGTGTAAGTGGCACTGTTAAGATGTAATTGAGAACAAACCTGGGCTTAGCCATGGAGGTTTTTGATGTAACTGAAAAATGCTTTGTGGTTAGCCTTTGTTTCAGAGGTTAGTTTTGATTCATAATTGGCTTTGGATGATTTCACTGGTGATCTACTTTGCTTGTTGAGGTTAAGGAGGGAGTTTTTCCAATTGGGAATTTGTGCCTTTTTACCCTTGGACAACAGTTTCTTCCATTTGTTTGAAAGCCTGCTGATAGAAGATGTCCACCACATAGGTTTGTGTTCCATTGAGAAGCAGGTTTTAGTTCTGTTGTGTATGGCTGAGTCCATGCAGTTGTACAGGTACTTGTATTCTGCACTGACATACTGTTCAGCATATTTGTCTTTATCCTCTGATGGGGGCAGTGGTGTGTAGCTATGGATACCCTCCCTTAGAAAGTTGTGATCAGTTTTTGAGATGTAGAAGTCAGACGAACAGGTTGTCCATCATTGCACTCCTACATCTGCTGTGGTCCTCAGACAGTTTGTGTTGCAGTTTTGTTATAAGGCTACATGTCGGCCATAGCTGTCAAACCATCACAGACTGACATCTGGACAGGCCCATATATAACAGTCAGACACAGGCCCACACATGGGGATAGGGTTTTAATATAGCTCTAACAAATGTAGACAGCTTGGAGAATGGCTTGGTATTAACTTGATTTTTCTTATGGGTATAACATCTGCTTCTCCACTGTCTTCCACTGATGTGTTCACATCAACCTTTATTGCTTTGCAAGTAGTTTGGCAGGCAAATGCAATGTTATGACAACCAGAACAGACATACAAGGCATACTTGTGGTCCTATTGTGATAACCTGTCATTCCAGGGCTATAGCTGGTGCCCAGTGACTTGTTCTCAGCACTGACACAGTAAGGAGGCAGACATTTATAACCTGGCACTACACTGACTTTCAGACACCTGTTGTCCTACTAGGCAATGTGTAGGTTGCTCCGAGCTCTGTACTGTCCAGATGTGTGGCCCCTGTCCCTGAATTGTCTAGTTTTCCTGCAGTAATGGATATTAACTTCTGGACAGTGTGTACTACTCCTACCATTGGTGTAGCTGACATGCAACATAGTTTGCATGGACAGTCTAGAAACATGGACCCTGTCAACCACAGTACTGTATTTAGACCACTAAGCCACAACAGCCAACAGTAAATGCTGCCTACTTCCTGACAGTATCAAGCATGCATATACATAGCTCATTGACTCTCTGCATATTGTGGACATTCTACAAGTTAGCATGTTGATTGGAACAGATCTGGGAATGTGTGCTCTGCTGCTATTACCCTACAAACATAAATGTCCCTGCATTTCTATCGGTGTGTTGGGGGGAGAGTGCATACTCAACACATTTCCACAGACTGTCCAGATGTTTGCTTTACATTTTGGTTTCATTTAGCATAGTATTTTACTTGACTTGGAGAATACAGGCATATTACTTGAGACAGAAGGTTAGACAGTTATGACAGACATTTTTGTTTTAGACTTCTTACCCTTCATAGACTTAAGGCAACTGCAAGACCTGCTGTGATCTCAGTGTGTAAGTTTGTAAGTGGACTGTTTCATTATTGTCCCTATTTGTGGGTCTTTGTCACACATTTCTTTCTGAGTTTGTACAGCTGACTTGCTGTGAGAGGCTGAGAGGTGTGTATGGGACTCCAACACTGACATCCATGCATGTAACCTATGACCCTGCAGTTTGTTAGTCCCCCAAATATACTGCAGTGAGTTTTTTCACCTAAGGGACTACTGCATATTCTGGGTAAGCCACTATTTGATGGACATTTCCTGTTGTCCCACATAGCTATCAGTTGTATGCTGCTATCCCAGATTAGCCACCCCATTCCCTTGCATACATGCAGTGATACCATAAATATGCTACTGCAATGTAATACAGCATTAATTTGTTATTAAGAAGAGTGACTTACCTTGTGCCTGCAGCAGTTGTGAAGACAGTGCTTGAGGGCTGACTGTCGGATGCATGCAGTACACAGCCTATACATGGTAAGGTACAGGTAGTGTGATGTGTGTGGCATCTTTCTGACTGTGTGTGCGAGTCAGAGAGAGGTGTCAGTCCCTGGGTCCCTAGGGTGTCACTGTATGTGCTATGCATTTCCTCTTTGCCAAGGCATACAGGGCATACCTACATCTGCCTACAGGGAGAGGCTCAGGGAGTTCCTCCTCCCAGTCCCCCTGTGCCTGTAGGGGCCTTGGCAATGGTGGTAGGCTTTGTGCCCCTTCCCTATGATGTTCCTACTGCAGCTGTTTCCACAGGATCATATTGTGTAGCATGGCAGATACTATGAACATGTATGTAGATGTGGCTGGAGAGTACTGCAAGGCTTCACCAGATATATCAAGGCAGCAGAACAGTGACCTGAGAATCCTAACTACATGCTCTACGATGTTCCCGGTTTGTGTGTGTGCCTAATGCATTTCTGATGAGTGTCATCATCTACGGTTTCAGTGCGTAGCCAGCATCCCCCATGAGATGACTGTATGGGATGTCCCCCCTGGCAAATTCCTGGTACAGCTGTGAGGCATGCCAGATGTGGGAGTCGTAATAACTGCCAGGGCCGCCAGCACACACATTGATGATAATGCCCTGGGCAGTGCACACAACCTGACAGTTGATAGAGTGATAGCCCTTATGGTTGATGTAGACACTACCCTCTTCACCAACTGGTGCTTTGATGTGGACATGGGAGCAGTCTATGGCACCCAATACCTCTGGGTAGTTTGCTACATGGTGGAAGAGATGCATATTGGTGGTCCTCTACACAGAGGTGGTGGGGAAATAAATGTGCTCACTGGGGTGTGTTAGCATGATATCCAGGAAGTGGTGGAGTACCCTGGTTGCGGATGCCTGTGAGACCCCCATGATGTCCCCAGTAGGTCTTTGGAAAGTACCTGTAGCTAGTATTCTTAAGGCTACACATACCTTTGTTTTCACTAGGATGGGATCCCCTCTGTTAGATCTGGGTCTGAGGTGAGGGCGGCAGAGCTTGGTGAGTTGCTGAGGTATGTCCCTGTCCACCCTGTAGCACTCTACTATCTCCAGCTCATGTAGTTCCTGAAAGGTTACCCCGGGTCTGAACACTCCTCTCCTCCTCAGTCTGGGCCAGTTGTCAGCATCATCGTCATCACCACCCCCAGTCTGTAGCACATAGAAATGTAGCAAATCAGCAGCAGCTCCTATCATTTTGTCAGTTAAAATTCCCAAGTGTGTACTCCAATGGTGCTGAGTATGTGGTAAAAATTAGATTGAAGGGTGTTTGCATATTTTATACTGGTGTGCTGCATATTTTATACTGGTGTGCTACAGATGCAGTCTGTGTGATTGGCTGACTATGAGACATTCCACTTGCTAGCTACATTATTGAGTGGTTTGAATGGGCCACTGTGAGTGGCAGAGGGTTTATTAGTCATTTATAGTCGATTGCCCTTTCTCAGCTATTTCCCTTTATTTTTTTTTTTTTATCCCATTTCCTCCCATTTTAAGCTCCACAGCACACAGTGCAAAGCCATGTAGCTAGTGTAAACATTGCTCAGCAGGAAGGGCCCTCCCCTGGACATGAACACGCTCAGCATTTCTGAAACCAGCTAAGTACAGCTGAGCAGTCTCAGACACACACCCTTGCTTAGCTGTGCTTAGCTGAGTGCAAACAGGAGCCATAGAGCTCCAATGTGCTTACAGAAAGCATGTCATAACCCCTTTTCATGTCAGTTGCTTCTTCTGCCTACGCCACCACATTATAGCCCTTACATGGTAAGGTACCTGCGAACACGGTGTCCCATTTTGCTATTCAATAAACTTAGCTCATTTACATACAACTACTTGCTTATACCCTAGTTACACCATTACATACCATCTCCTTAGCAGCCACTGTTACCTGCCATTGTTATGAGTCTGCATGTTGGCCAGTATAATGTAAAAATTAAGTTTCACATTTATATTGCCTTTTTACTATTTTGTTTATATTTTTTGCATGATCACATGTTTGCGTGCTGCTGCGCTCTGATTAAACAGCCATAATCTGCCCAAAAATGTTTGGATTTTAAACTTTTTGAAGCACTTCTGCATTCCAATGGCCATAGTTTTGGCCATTGGCATGCCTTCTTCTTCCTTTTCCAGGTTAGGGGTCACCACAGCAGATCACCTGTCCGCTCATGATTAGCAGTGGAGTTTTATGGTGTTGAGTTGCCAGCCCAGCGCCCAACCTTCCACGGAAGGCACACACACGCTTAGGGCCAATTTGGAGTGTCCAACCCACTTGCAGCATGTCTTCAGGATGTGGGAGGAAACCGGAGCACCTGGAGGAAACCCACGTGACCACAGGGAGGACATGCAGACTCCACACAGAAGGCACCCCAGCCGAGAATTGAACCAGTGAACCTCTTGCTGTGAGGCGACAATGCTAACCACTGCACCACCGTGGCCACCTGCTATTGGCATGCCTAATGTACATAATAAATGCTTTAGTTGTAGTTGTCATAGCCACGTTTTTATTTTTGCAGTCCTGTACATGAACAGTCACCACAAACATTTCTGCTACAGACACAGCTCCTACACGGATGCCTGCCTGCTTGCTGGATCACAAATTCACCTCATTTGCATGCTTTTCACCAACAAATGTGGTGACTTGCATTAATCCATTGTCTCCATGCCAGAATAGTGCTGGGAGGCTCGTGCATGCCCCCGACCTTGTTTCCTGGATTTCACAGCCTCTGAACTCCATGTTCAAGCCATGCCACTATGCTTACACAGAGATTAGCTCCATATAATCTTTACTGAATTACCCCCACAGTTTTTGCCTTTGTTTTTTTACCCAGTAGCATAAGCATCTGTAGTTCCCATTGAGTGGCATTTGCTTTTAAAGAATAAACAATTAATGCAAGAGGAGTGATTTCTAAATTCACAAAGTTCATGACCCTCTCTGTCATACTACTTTTTATTGTATTTTTCTCCTATTCTTGAAAGGTAAACATCTTTAAATACCTTCAAGGCATGTTCCCTTGCAGCATGTTGAAATGTGGCACTTAATACCTTTATTGGCTCTTTGGCTAGTCCAATCACATTGAATCAAATTTCTATACCCACATCTTACAAATTTCTTATAAATTACCATGTAACAAGATAATTCTTATTCACCTAGCTGGACCTTCTTTCCATGATAGGGTGATGTACACTTAGGATGTCTCATAAGTTATGTGAGTGACAAACTGGCAATGGATATTTTATCAAAAAAAAAATTCAAAATGGAAATTGTATTTATGAATTACCTACTTACTGCTCAATGTCTAGAATGCACATGTGTTCAGTTCTGACACCGTGACATTTACACTGGTTATCAGGATGCTGACAAGTGACACAGGCACTGTAGATGTGTAATGCAAAAACAGTCATTATTCAAAGGCTTTATTAAAAGGGATTAGTGCCTTGACTCGAAAGAATTTTCTAAAGGTACACCCCTACATATAATCACATATGTATTAAGACATCATATCAATCAACTAATAAAACTAGAAAGACTACATGTGATCAAGGCAACGGCATAATTTCAAGTTTAGTAGGTGGGATTTAAGCTCCTTTTTAAAACAGGGAAAGGAAAGGTTGACTCTAATATGGAGAGAGAGTTTGTTCCAATTTAGTGAGACAGAGTGTTTGTAAAGTAGTTTGCCAATATTCCTCTTGGGTTTATAAAGTGTGAGAAGATGCTGATCAGCACTCCGGAGAGGTGGGGGAGGGGGAGTAAAGAGTAACACGGGAGGTGAGAGCAGGGCAGGCAGAGGGATTGTTGAGTATGGAAAAAATAGTGTGGAGTTGTGATTGTAGGAGAAGGTGCAGAAATTCCAGTCACTGAAGTTTGTTTAGTGAGAGGCAGTTATGTGATGAGATTGGTTGGTTTAGAATAAATCTGGCAATTTTGTTGTTTGTTCCAGTTTCTGCAGTGAGGTAATTTGCATACTGGTAAGGATGGGGAAGCGTACAGAAGACTAGGTAAGAGAAATGCCTGTACAAGAGTGCATTTAGTGGCAGTAGTGAAGATTTTTTTATTCCTATAAAGTAGTCCAAGCTTTTGGGGGTTTTTTTGATGGCCTGTTGTATGTGCAGGTCAAATTTTAGTCAGTCATCAATTATTATCCCATATATAGATAGATGATCTATTTTTTATTTGCCAAGGTTCAGATGATTTATTTAACATTTGTTGGACCTTCTGAATGGGAATGCCTTAAGCCTTTTATTTTTTCTAGCAGCTAGCTGGAGAAGCTGCTAGAAAAAAATAACATGCTAAAATGTGTAATTCACTGTAGTAGATGCCTGATTCATTTCTTCCTTATATAGAAAAAGTACTGCAAACTAATAATTTACTGTGGGTTGATAGTTGTCATCCACAGCATTTTCTTAAGGCTCTCCATAAAGAGAATTTTGTTAGAGGGCTATGATTCATACAGGTGAAACTATTAGAAAGGCAGCTGTGAGGATTAACTCCAGGTTTGTGACTAGGGGATGTAAACAATGTGACATGATAATGGCCTTAAAGCATGTTGCTATGAACATTATCAGATCTGTTCATATTGGTTCCAAAGTTATGACTGTGCAGAAACTTTGTTTGTTATAAAGTATACATGTTTATCACACATCAAAAAATATTGGAATCTGTTCTTAGCAGATCCTGGGGTAGCCTAAATTTTGTCCTGCTATCCAATTATATAGCCTTTATTTCTGCACCCAACCTAAAAAATGTACTTACTTTAAGTTGTTTTGAATTAAAAGTGAATGATCATTTATCACTAGATGGCTTATCCCTAGTGGATACATATCCATATATCCATATGGATATCCATCCATCTATTTATATATATATATATATATATATATATATATATATATATATATATATATATATATATATATATATATATATATATGTGTGTGTGTGTGTGTATATACATATATATATATATATATATATATATATATATATATATATGTGTGTGTGTATATATATATATATATATATATATATACACACACACACACACACATACACACACACACACACACACACACACACACACACACACACACACACACACACACACACACACACACATATATCCACACAGACACTGTTATTCATCTGTATAATTGATCCTTCCCTATAGGGTAATTTGCACTCCATCACTGTTTTGCTCGTCTTTCCTCAGTGGTTGTTTATTATGCGTTTTGTCTATAACCTACATTTTACATTGGGAAAACTACATGCAGACTGAGTATGAGGGTTATTGGAATATTTGTCTGATTGTCAGAACAAATATTTTTAAAATACGATCAAACAGCATAATAGTTAAGAACAACCAGAAGATTGATCTATATTGAAAAGTTTTGTTTTATGAAAAATACCTACATCTACAAAATATAGTAATTCCAATCAACATGCATCAATGGAAAAAAAATGGTGGCAAAACATACATTAAGTAACCTTTGGGCTTAAGCAGAGAAGTTCTTTTATAAGTGTTGTAATTTTACTATTTGCTGGTTTCAATTGTTCAATTGATTGATTTGCTGTCAGTGCACATGCAGTTTTAAGTGAGAGGCCTATATCTTTCAAATACTCTTTTAAGATGAGGTGCTAGTCTCATTTTATTAAAGCCTTTGAAGAATTCCATGCATGGCTGCTTTTGTGATATTATTTCCTTGCTTGGATCTTTTTTATTTCTTCTGTGGATGCGTTAACTACTTTTGTGGTACATTTACTGGGATTGCTAAATGTAGAATAACCTACCACATGATGTGCATTCCTTAGTAAGATTATATTCAGTTCATAAGGAGATATTGGTATATAGTATAGTAAAATCAAGGGATTTGGTAATTGGGCTATGAAAACAAAAACGGCTAACAGTTTATTAGATTAAAAAAAATACGATTTAAATAATTGCATACTTCTTAAATGTGGAAGAAGCCTATCCTCTGCAGTGAATACTCTGGAATGTACTTTGAGTTTAATTTCTGGACAGAAGAGGGGGAGTAAGTTAAGCTCTTTAATGGCAGGGAAGGTTCTGCTAATGAAATAATAATGTCCCTTATTAGAGTTAATGTTTTCTACAGAATAGCACAGACTGGCAAAACCTCAACAAATTCATTTCAGCTGTACAGCTTCTCTTATCATTTGATCAAGACGCCAACCAGAATTAACAAGGCTGCATTTATAGAATCCATCCTAGACTTAATTCTAACATCCACCCAGACTATTTTGTCACAAGTGGCAACCTGCTTACCACCAGCTAAGAACCTACTTACCACCAGCTAAGCTACATGATCTGACATCCCAAACAGGCCCACCTGATCAACTGGGATCCATTTAAAATGCTTCCACTTGATGAAGCAGTAAAAACATTTTATACAATACTTCTAAATACCCTAGCAGAGCAAGCACCATCAAGAACTAAAATATTTAAAAGCCAATCAACCTATTTGTTAACTAAAAAAAAAAAAACAGAGCAAAGCAACTCATGCAACTTTGAGATAAAACCTGGAAGTCATGGCTACACATCAACTCTCAGGCATCCTTACAACAATATCAGCAATTAATGAATCACAGTAAACTACACATAAAACAGGAAAAAAAAGGATTATTATAGCAAAACCAAAAAATTCAGCATCAAACAATCCCAAAAACTTCTGGAAATCAAAACATACTTTGTTTAGTCTTGAAAATCAACCCAACTCAGTCCTTCCTCAAATAACTCCCAACACATTACTTCACAGTTTAACTCACATTTTATAAATACAGTAATCTTCCTCCTAGAAAGCAGAACTACTACCAAACCAATCACCTTGTTCCAATCACTGAAATCACGACAGACCTTCAGACTCACTCCAGTGCCAACATCTAAAATGGAAAAATACCTATACACCCTTAACATAACAACCACTTCCCCTGACCATCTTCGCTCTGAATACCTCAAACTTTCTTAATATAGCATCACATATCCTTTCTTGATTTTAATAAACTGCTCTATCCAAGAAAAATTTGTCCACACTTTGTGGGAAAAAAAAAACATTGTAATAAATTTCCATAAAGGCAGCCCATCAAGCAAGCTCAAAAAACTGTAGATCAATTGCCATTCTCCCACCCTTATCAAAAATCTTGCCAAGATATATTCACTCTCAACTTACTACATATATTATTTTTTATAACCTTCTCTCTCCCTCATAGCATTGCACATTACCCAATACCAGTATTACCACTGCCTTTCTAAGGTTCACAGATGGAGTAAATCACAACAAAAATGTTGGTCTTCTAACCTCAGCCCTATTTCTGGATCTATCCAATGCAATCAACACAGTTAATCAGCCGATTCCCCTAATTAAACTTGCTTGCTACAGGCTATCACCATTGTCAATTAACTGGTTTCTTTGTTACCTCACTAATAGGTTCCAAGCAGTGAAATGGCAAGATGATTTATCTTCTTTCCTTCCTATAACCATCAGAGTCACTCAAGGCTCCATCCTAGGACCACTGCTGTCTAACTTATTCATCAAAATCCTGAACACATCACCCAAAGAGACCACCATAGTATATACACTAGTGACTCCAGCCTAATATATGCTGCTAGGATATTATCCATGTTCTAAACTCTCACCCCAAAGTCCTTATTCTCCTCCATAAAATCTTAGCTCAACAACTCTTCCTAAATCCAAAAAAACCCTAAACTACTACTGTTCATTCCAACTCTTTCTCCTCCTAAAAATTCCTTTAAAATATTGTCATTCGACAAGACCATTACAGAGCTGGTATCCCACACCAAACTACTAGATGTGATTATAGATGATCACCTAAAATTTGATCTCCACCTTCAGCAAGCCATAAAGAAGACACACCAAATAAAAAGCTGCCTCTGTACAGTAAAACATTACCTTACTGACTCTCCTAGACAAAACATGGCCACTTCTTTTCTACTCTCCACCCAATTATATGCTTCTCTTACCTAACCAATCTCAAGTCCTCGCTATCAGCCAAACTACTGCTATGCTACAATAAAGTAGCCAAATTCACAACCAGCCAACAATATAGATCATGTTACTGACTCTCTCTAAAACCACTAGACTGGTTCATACTAATTTTCTATTCTACTCAGAAATAATTACAACCTTCAAACTACTGCACAGCCCTAAAAAATTCTCACATCTTCAGATCATTGTTGAACCTTACGCTATAAAGAGACCTCTGTGCTCCACTAACAAATCATTATTCTTTGTATAATCCTAAAAACAATGCAGGATAATTCTTGTATTCACACTGTATTGCTACTAGCTGGAATACCATCCCGCTCCTCTTAATGACAGTCCACAACATGAAAGAAAAAAAATGCAAGTAGTGACGTTAATGACATGGCCACCATTTAGAATCATGTTTGATCATGCAAATAACATCTTAACACTGCATGGAAGTCACAGAATATTATTCCTAAAACATCTAATTAGCATGCCAACTGAAACAATACCAGAGAGATAAATGTCACTGCACCTACACCACCCCTGGTTAAACTGGTGCTAATAATATGAATTTGAGTCATAACTCTCTACTGCACAAAACTTAATGTCCTATTATTACTACTATACCCTCCTGTATCATCTCATCTCCTTTACGTTCCTTATGCACCACCCCCTCCTTCCTTTCTTTAGGCTGTTCTAACTCTTAATCATTTTCCTATATCTTAGATTTTGAGCAATTATTTATAGTAGCAAATATTCTAATTTAAAACTTGACAGTCCGTGCATACTGATGATATTGCATTGCATATACTTCCTTGCATAATTGACATTTTTAATTAAAAGTGTTTGTAAATGATGTCTGAATAATGTGTTGCTCATGAAACTAATTGTAAATGATGAAAAAATGCAAATTATGTCCATGTTGTCTGGATAATGGAGGTTTTCTCCTTGGACTTCTACTGAAAAGGTACACTGCTCAGTTGGATTTTCCTGGGAAACAAAGGTTAATAAATAAATAAATAAATAGGAAATGACCAATTACTATGTACTTCTTCATTGCAAGTCATTATGAATGTTGCATGAAACAGCCATAGGAGAGCTTTAAGCATACCTGCATCTATCAATTATTCTTTCACTGCATCCCACTGTAATAAAACTAAACGTGGGATCTATAAACTATATGCCAATGACTATACATGCCTATCAGAACAACAGCTTGTTGTGTATAATCAGTCTGGAATAAACATCCCATAATATGCTCTTGTCTGCTACTGCTACTGCAGATTAACAATTTAATAGTTAAATGATCATTATGTCTTCCTAGCAAATAGTCTGCAATATAATGGCATGCATTTGCCATTCACAAAACTTTTTTTCTTCATGTATAACTCAAGAATATCATAATATATAATTCTCCATCTGTGTAAGCTGGTTAGTACAATTTATTTTGCTTGCATACCAAGTGGTAGTGATGACAGTAATATTTAAATTGTCTTTACAGGGTAGTGATAACTAGCAAGACGCAATTTCAATTTTAGCAAAACTATGCTAATGTATATTTGCGCTGAACACAGCTTATTTAATAGTTATAGTTACAAAACTGAAAGAAATTATGTTATTATTACATTTCAAATGATGTATTTTATCCATGCCATGCAAATATAAAGTAATCATTTGCACTGCAGATTTGCTAACACAATGTTTATGTTTTAGAAGCTTCCGTGGCTGTAAAAATTCTTTGAGAATCTTAATAAATAAAATGCTGCCACCCTTTCTGCTGAGATAGTGTTATTGTTCTTTTTATACTAGCCATGTAGTACTATGAGAAATGCAATGCTATTATTTCAGTACAAAACAATGGAAAATTTGTTTAAGTAAGTTCAGGTGGAGTGGGTTGGTATTATATGATAACTCGAAAGATATTTAGACTGATACAAAGTAATGAGCGGAGAAAGCAAGAAACCATCTGTTAAAGTCGGTTACATTAAAAAAAAACTGTAAGTAGTGACAATAGTGACATAACCACCATTTGGAATCATGTTTGATCATGCAAATAAGCTGTGGGATTCATGAACAATTGTGCAGGCTCCAAGCTAAGCCTACACAATGTTTACATGTTAGCATAGTGAGCAGCAGCACTAATCGGATAAGCACACTGCTTTTTTTCATGGCTAGCAACAGTGATGGCACAGACACACACAGTAAACAAATATGCTTGCCTATGGGCAAATATGTTAAGCATGCTCACATGGACAGTACAAAGAGCTATATAAGGCAAATAATGCATGCTGTACAGGGTGTATATTAGACAATCAAACTTTCAAAAGTTCGACTGTCATATGGTCGACACCATATGATCGAACTTTTAAAAGTTCGAATATCTAATAAAAGAAAATAAAGTATACAAATAACCTACCTGAACGTTTTATACAGGGGGTAAGCCCCCATACCCCCACCCCCCTGCTCTTTAAATATACCAACTCTGAGATCTCACTACAGTGCAGAAAAGGGAAATCTTCCCATCCCACGCTGTACGGAGATCTACATTGAAACATTTGAACTTTCAAAAATTTGATCATATGATGTTGACCATATGACAGTCGAACTTTTGAAAGTTCGATCACCTAATATAGACCCTGCTGTACAGAGGCAGGGAAAATGTAATGAGTGTACTATGCACCTAAATGAGATATATATGCATACAGTAATAAGTAAGAGGTGATTTGAAATGGGAAGGGCAACTGCAATACATGGGTACCAGACAGGACAAGTGTCCTGAGGACAGTGTGCACAGAAATCAAAGCAAATTATACAGAAATATGTACGAGGGGAAAGTAAGTGTTCAAATTGTAGTATGATAAATGATGTGAAGGTGCTTATGTCATAAAGACAAATTTGTAATAATAAAATTTTGCAATACTTATATCAGAATAATTAATAGTGATCATACTTCCTGTGCAAATATAGGTAAATAAAAGCAGATATGATATTATAGGATGTGACAGTTACACAAATTCACATTGTAACAAAGGGGAATTACATGGCATATGAATATCATTGACATGCTGAGGTGAGATTACAGTTGACAGGACAGTACATACATTAAGGGATATTTGCCCAGTGTGCAATTTGTCAGTACAGCATGTTGAAAAATAGGAATGACTCAGAAGCCACAAGTCACCTTTTGCAAGAATCAAACCCATACTATCAATGGCAACACTGACCTGTGTGTTAACTGCATATGATTAAGACATCTACGAGGAGGATCACCCTTGAAGGGAATTATGTACTTCAATATTGTAATAGTTTGGCTTCTCATATGTAGGTGTGTGTGGTGTTACAAAAGAAGGAACAGAGTGCGACATACATAATACCCTTGCATAAGGCACTCCTGCCAGACACAGTTATTGGGCCAATTGATAAGAAAAGATGCAAACATCACAGTATAATGCAATGTATTCTCCAGAGGTGTGTATTGTTGGCATTCTGCCACAGAGTTACCAGTGGGTACTATGACAAATAAACAAAATTAATGTGTGAATTAGGTAAGGATCACTGAGAATGAATATCTTTTCAGCATGTCAGACTGATGACAATTAAATGAGCATACTCATGTGTACACAATTGTGATCAGTCATATCAATGTTTCATGGTCAAGGAAGGTTTCTCTGTATGTCTGTACACCTATCATCCAAGAAGTGGAGCATACTCGTACACAGCAGTACTGAATGCATGTGCCAAATTAGCAATCTCACCATTACATTGGCAGAACAAATGTCTACTCCCATGAAATCCAAAACTACATTCACCTGTGTTCATACAATGCATCAATGCATAATACTGATGTGATGTAATAGGTTCATAGGTTCATAGGTGGGTACTAGGCTATCTGCCCAACTGCATTTATAAGCCTAGCCAGAATGTGTTGGCTTTTAGATTAGTTTGCTGTGCCTCTGTCAGCAGAGCCACTGAATTGATCCCCGGGGTAAATTTTCGGTTTCCCATCCACTCGTCAAGTGGTTGTTGTTTGACATCTGTATGTTCACACAAAATTAATCCCTATGCTACACTTGAACATCAACTTGCACCTCTTCTAAATAACAATATGGTTATTAATCACATTTGCCACAAAATAAAACTGGGGATATGTTTTTTCCTGCAGAACAGTTAAGAGCACAATGGTTACAGTCACTCAATGCTGCTTCATACCAATTGTCTGAGTGTTGATAGAATCAACACCATAGTGAAATCAATGAATGTGCCATGGTATAAGTGCATTGACAATTGTCATATCTGTGGTTATGTGAAAGCATTACATCATGTGTATGAATCAAGGAATATGTGTACCTGTAATTACTTAGAAAGATTCTTGATGTTATGTCAGACAACATTGCCTGATGCAAGATATACTCAAACACACATGCAGCCCCCCATTGTTATCACTGTGATGGTAGAACAACAATTATGCACAATGTGGATATAATACTGTATTGGAATAAATTCCTTACATAGGCAATGACATATCTGACATTGTCTCATTTCCTCAGTCCTGAGGAGGTGTCTCTCTACAACCATGATGGAACGACAATCTATTCAAATTACAGCATCAGTCTTCAATACAGCCTTTCCAAAGGAAATGTAGAACAAACTCTTGTAACAGGAAATACATATATACATGAACATAGCATATGTGTGTGACAACCACTGTTAGCATGTACACTGACTATAAGCAGTAATGTTGTGATTTGAATTAGATAGCTAACATCACAGGCTAATTTTGGTTTACTGAAATACAAGCACAAATACAGATTTATTTCAGAAGTGTGACTGCACATTTCAATGGATAATATCACCATTGTGTATTACCTTCATGTTTCCACTAAAAAGGAGTGGCACAGCACAAGCACACTGAATACATATAACTTATATCTATCTATCTATCTATCTATCTATCTATCTATCTATCTATCTATCTATCTATCTATCTATATTTTTGTCTGTTTTGCAACCTGTCCTGCATAGTAAGAGGAAGAAACACACACTTACAAAAAACAGTCATTCCTGTATTTGAACTCCCTACCATGGGCTGTAATAATCTATGTTCAAGTATATTATACGCATGCACCAGAAGAGAAGTCTGATCACATGTGAGCCACACTGCATCTTTGAAAGAATGACATAAACTGTGTCACACAAAGGAAATGTGTGTGCAAGTATGACTTCGACAGCTATGTGCAATTGTAATTGCTGTCAATACAAAGAGGCGTGACATACTCATGTATTCATTTGCATTCATACACAATCAGAAGAGTCTCATTGCTGAATTTGTACTTCCTACCTATCAACTGACATAATGTACAAACAAGTGTATTATACCCATGTACCACAGGAGAGATCTGGCTTTAGTGGTGTAAAAGTACTTTATACAAATGATGAGATCATCAATGTGTTGGAGACAGTATGCATTTTTGGACAGAGTGAAAAGAGGATGTGGGATTGATCTGACCATATAAATGTTTCTCACAAGTGAGAGTCAAATGAACACACCTGTTGAATTAATCCTCCAGAGATGCAATGGATGAAATTGCACAAACATGTTGATTATTGTGAGAGCAGAACCCCTTAACTATATATCTACATGATCTAGAGGACAGGGAGCTTAATGCAAGTACAACCACAGAAGTCTGACTTTTACAGTGTGACAGTACAATTTAATGAGAATGACATCATTGTGGTGTTGCAGAGAAAATGATGCTGGAAGAAGGGTCTGACACTGATGTGGACTCACCTTGCAGTTGAAAATTTATCCCAGGCTACTATTTTACTGAGGACAGCAGTAGTTAAGGTTATATTTACACAAGTCCATACACACAAGTTAACTGCTATGAGACTACACCATGTACCAGTCTAGATATGTGATTTACAAGACATAACTTAACACAAGCACCACTGCAGAGTCTGAATTTTATAGTATGAGAGTGCACTTTATAGAAGATGTAGTGTTACAGAGAAGACAATGCTGGCAGAAGGGTCTGACATTGCTGTGGACTCAACTTGAAGTGTAAAACTTACTCCAGGCTACTATTTTGTTCAGGACAGCAGTACTTAAGGTCATATATGCACAACATCATAGCACAAATTGACTGCTGTGAGATAGAACTGCCTAACTATCAATGCAATCTATAAAACACACTACTTAATGCAAATGTCGCCACAGAATTCTACTTTTTGTTGTCTGAGAGGGCACTTATAGAGGATGACATCACTGTGGTGTTGCAGAGAAAATGATGATGGGAGACAGATGTGGCACTGACGTGTGGACAGCAATAGTTAAGAAAGTTGAATGGAGTGAAATTAGAAACCCTTACCTATCTAGCTATGCAATCTAGAGGCCACACTATCTAATGAAAGTGCCACCACAGAAGTCTGGCTTTAATAGTGTGGGAGGGCACTTTACAGAGAATGACATCACTGTGGTGTTGCAGAGAAGATGATGATGGGTGATGGGTTTGACACTGATGTGGACTCATCCAGTAGTGTAAAATGTACACTAGGCTGCTATTGTGTTGTGGACAGCAGTAGTTAAGGTCATATTTACACAACTCCATACACACACAGGTTGAATGCATTAAGATTAGAACCCCCTACCAATTTAGTCTAGAGAACACAGTACTCAATGCAAGCACCACTATAGAAGTCTGACTTTTATAGTGTGAGAGGGCACTTTATAGAGGATGACATCACTGTGGTGATGCAGAGAAGATAATGTTTGGAGAAGGATCTGACATTCATGTGGGTTCACCCTGCAATGTAAAATTTACTCCAGGCTACTACTTTATTGTAGCAAGCAGTAGTCATGGTCATATTTACACAACTCTGTGCACACACTCACAAGTTGACCGCTGTGAGATTAGTACACCCTACTTATCTATTGGTGCTATCTAAAGAACACAGTAGTTAATGCAAGTGCCACTGCAGAAGTCTGACTTTTGTACTGTGGCAGTGTATTGTAGATAGGATTATTTACATTTCATTCACTGTTATTTATTTTATTTTATATTTGTTTACCAGAAAAGTCCAACTGGACACATGTCCTTTTTCAGCGGAGGTCTCGGGAGAAAAGCTCCACATAACATACGTTGTAGACAATATACAAGACAATTATAGAAAATACAGGATACATACATCAAGGAATTACAGTCTAGAAATACATGGTGCATGCAGACTAATATAGCTAAGTAAGTTAAACATTTTACAGTCATTTTAAGGTAGTTCAGTATATATACAGCCGTTTAGCTCATGTAATGCCTATATTTCTTAGTAAGGTTAATTAGTTCTTTGTCATAAGTAAATGTTTAAGTTAGCCTCTGGATAAAAAAGAGCTGCCAGTAAATTGATTATTTTGTTATTTGAATTCATAAAAGCATATTATGCTTGGTGTAGCTAATAATTGAGGTAGAAATGTTCATTGTAGAGGATAGATTGATTGAAGAAAGCTTGGTGTTAATAATATTTGAGGAAGACATAGCCAAGCTAAGTGGGAGATAGATTAGCCAGGAGCAGACCAGTGACTCAGCCACTTTTTGGTTAAGTGAGCTTTTAGTATTTCTTTAAATTGGTAAAGGGTGGGGGTGGATATAATATTCTGTGGTAATCCATTGCAGTATTTTCCTATGTACTTTGAGAAGAGGGACATTAAAGACATTGAGATGTTGAGGGTTTTTGGCAAATCCATATTTGTTTATATGACAGAGTAAATGCAATGTTATGATCCATAATACATACTGCTGACATACGTCAGATATGCTGTCATTAATGTACACTGCAGAACTGAGAGTGACATGCACCTACCTGTCTTGTGTATATAAGACACACACACTTGCAAAACACAGGACTGGCAGTGAATCATTGATTGGTCATCAGGTTACAATGATGGAATCTAAAACCTAATGAGTGGCCCTGATACTAACAATGGCACATGCTCATGTATGGCCAATATGGACTATCAGTACTAAACAACACATAATGTTCCAGTGCAGGAGGGAAAATAAATGAGTTATGTGCATCAAGGATGTGTGTGGTTGTATATCAGCTGTGTCAGTGCTGGAGTGCAGACCCAACTGTCCAGAATAAAGTGGATAATTAACCACACAATTCACTGCATTTCACATGAGTACATGAAATAATTTCCATGTGATGAAGTAATATAATCCAGTACAAAATCATTCTATGTTGTGCAACTTATAAACAAAGGTGCATCTAGGTCCAAGCAAGTCCTTGTTCCACTGTATTTGGAATTCATCAGACCTATCATTGATTTCAATGTCCCCATTTGGTATGTACCTAACCAGGAATATCCAACAACTGGAATGTCTACAGGGGTTCCTCACTAAAAGAATACAAGACATAAGTAAAATGTCCTATGCAGACCTCCTTAAGGCCCTATCCTTGTATTATGTCTCCTACAAGCTTTTCATGGAAAAATCTATGCCTGGTATAATGGGCATTGTCAGACCCCTCTCTGATGGAACTCATGCATATCAATAAAACAAACAACACCAGAATTACCTGCTCTAAAGACTTAAACCTTACCTGTAATATAAATAGGACCTACTGGAGAAATAGGTATGTATCCCAGAGACTACCCTGTCTATGGAACAGGCTCCCCATCCATGTGAAGCAAAGTTCCTCCCTAACCCAATTCAAGTGTAACTTGGACAATTGGATGGGAAACCAGAAATTCATCCCTGGTTTAGCACCTATGTCTCTGATGGACACAGGTAAATGGTTCATCTCCCATTCTCATGCTTACACTTATCAAGGGTATCCAAACTTGTCAGAGATTTGGGATGCATGGCTAGGCTTAAAAAGGCCCTTGTGGTTGTTAGTATAGTAAACACCTATGAACTTATAAGTGCTACTACATATTTTTGTGCCACATCTCTTCCTAAAGCACAATACTGCAAAAGATATTTTTATCAATGTTAGCAAAGTATTAGTGCATGCTTGATTATACGTTTATACATTGAACCTGAACTGTGAAGCACTTGTGTTTAGTGGTGTTTGGTGGTGTTCCCTGCCAGCCTTTGCAGAAATATGAATCACATAGGAAATGTTGTGATTCTGATTACACTTACAACAGATTGGTTTTACCTCAACATGCTGCTTAAATATGCTCTGCATGTTTTATTATACCTTTCAATGTTAGCTTCACAGCTCAGTTCAGAAATGAAGTGTTGTGCTTGTCGTCTCCATTTTTGTGATGTTATGCTGCAAGCAAGCAGAGTTCTTTGCTGAAGGGAAAAGTGAAAAACTTCAATTTTTGTGTACCTTCTACAGCACAAACAAGCTTAGTGGCGATGCATGGCCATCAGCACACAGTGGAGAAAATGCACTTGTTAACTGAGTTTTCTCTGTGGCAAAAGGTGTGAGCTCACTGCATTAAATGAAAGAACAGGGTTTGAGCCCAGTATGTAGAACGTTTTCAAAGAGAGTCAAAATATTTTTACTACAGCAATTTTTTATCATGACTTTAAGAATAACTAGTAATCACTATTATACATATGTTGCCTGGCCAAAGTGTGTGTGCAATAGCTGCTGAAATAATGTTTTATACCTACTACATATGAGACATGCTTTGTGGGAAATGATAAGTTAACTGTGTGTACAATGCAGGTAAGGCAAACACTCAGCACATTTTGCAATGACACTTAAAATGCCATTTAGGATAACATACTACATTTGCTCATTGCCAGACCTTGTGCAAATGCTGAGGATTACAACAGATCAAACAGACGTGGCTTACAGAGATAAATACATAGCTCATTCACAGGAAAGACAGTTATAAAAACAGGCAGTAAGAGCTTCACCAAATTCTGGATTCAAACCATTGACAAGAGTAAAAAATGAAGGTTACAGATGTGATTATTACTTTTACTCCCCACTAAGGAAACCATCCTTCACATGTGCCAAAATCATACCTTTGAAGAGACAATGATAACCAATTCAGCCAATGGAAGATGTAGGTTTTATTCTTCAGCAAAGTAATTGACTGAAAATGCCATAACATGACATTTCCATCCAGCAGCCTAATAAATAGTCAACAGTACAAAGGAGGACAGATATACAGATACATATGAAAGGGTGGTGCTATGGGTCAATATATTACAGCTTTATGGTGTGTCCTCATGTATTCATCAGTCATGCTCTGTATCAGTAAGTGATGCATCTGGTGATCAAAAAGCTGTAGGACAGGTAAGACCCAATGCAGACATGAGTAGAGTAAGGATGGTTTACTGAATCTTCCTTATGGTCGTGGATGTATTGGCAAAGGGTTTCTTTGCAATAGTATTCAAAATCTTTTCACGAAAGGTAGTTACTTGATAAAAATTAAGATGTATGTCATTAAACATATCACAGAAGTATAACATCACTGTAGGAAAGAATGTGACATACATCTGATGTTATGGCCAAAAATCAGTCTTCAGATTATGTCAACACTCTACAGAGGAAGTTACACATTGTTGCAACCAATAAGCAAAGAACTGTTAGAGTAACTGTTGCAAAGTATTACCTTTATTCTGCCTTTATTATGATAGTTCAGCACATTTAAACACCTTTGCATGATAATAACCAGGGTACAGCAGGTGATGGTAACAAATGACCAGCCATTCATCATCACTTTACATTGCTGCATGATGACAATTTCTGAGCAAATAATGAGAGATAAAAAGTGAAGGCTTTCCTATGGGCCATTTCTGACCATGTGTTCTGTGTGATTCTATTTTTTCACCATATTAAATGTGGAAAAGGGGTTGATAGAAAAGTAGTGATATGCATGGGCAAGCAGAGGGTATGTCACAGGGGAGAGAATACAGAAATTTGCATGAAGGTAGTGGGATAGAACCACCAATATCCACTTCTTCACAACATAAATGTAGAACTGCAGCCACAATTTGCTGAATTTGGACTGTCACTACACCAAGGGTAGGTGACAACAATAGAATAATGTTATACAGCCAACTGTATCAATCAAGTGTTTCAAGAAGACACATAGGTGAAGTGGAGAGCTATGTATGGGTTGTTACTTTTGTGGGACAGGTGCCCATTTTTTACTTTTTTTTTTCAAAGAGAGAGGAATGTTGAGGAAGGCACTTAGGAATGTGAGGGTCTGGTAAGAAGGTTAGGTGAGGAAGCAGCACAAGATAAAAAAGGATGATGATGGCCACAAAACATTTGGGGATACCATGATTGAGGTTACGTAGAGGACATCACAGGTGCACTCACTTCAAGCCTGAAAACAGTGAGAATCTAGTTCTCACCCCCAAAACTGTCATCATTGTCTCCTGTCTCAGTTTCTTGTGTCAGTGCTTGATATGGCATCGTCTTAACCTTGTGATAACAAAACTGATTGAGGCACCAAGACCCCTTTCCATTATACTCTCCACCAGCCCTGTCAGCTCTTGGAGGGTGACACACTCACTACCTCCACTACTACTACTCCTACTCCCAGACGATGCCATTGGACCAGCATCCAAGGCAGAGCTACCTGAAATGGATGGGGTAAGTAGGGCAGGGGTTGTGGAGGCAGCACTAACAGCTTGGGAGGTGGAAGTGCTGTGTTTTGCGGCTGCAACCTGTCAAGGGATAGTGGGCTGATCCACAGTGGTCGCTCTACCTCTCTGTGCTGCATATCAGTTTTTGTAAGCAGAAATTTATGACAACAGAACATTTTAAGCTAAAGAAAATACACCCCACACACAAAAAGAGAGAGAAAGAGAGAAAGGGGTGGGGTAAGACAAAAAAGAGAGAGAATTAGATACTGTACATGCCATATCACATGGCAATGTAATTTCAGAAAAGAAACTGTTGTGATTATCCTATCACTGCACCTTTGCCATATCCAGGTATGATGGGAAGGTCTTACTTACCATTAATCACTTGCACTGCTATGATATGAGAAATACAAGCATTTATTATATTAGTGACATATTGCTTACAATTACAATACTTAGTAAGACCTGATGCATACATACCCTGTGCCTGTCTGAGGTGATTTAACCTTTCTTGGTGCAACTCATGGTTAATTGCAATGTCTTCAGCAGCTGGACAACAGAGAATAAGAGACTTGAAAGCCTACTGAATAAGATTGGGAAAACTACTCATGTACCAATAGACTTGCACAACGTTTCCTGGAATTAATTAATTACAATGCCCTGGACCAGCTCATTCTTACCCCCACTAGAGGTAGCCCTTGACCTGGTCATTACTAACATGGGCGACCATTGCTCTACACCAATAGTTACCTCCTCCCTGGTTAGATCCGACCACAAACTAATCATGTTGGAAATCTACATCCCACCCCCCCACCCCCGGCAAAGGTAACCACAATGAAAAACTTCTCCAAAGCTAACTTTGGGCTACTAAAAACAGAGGTGGCTATTAACTTCACAGCACCCATGCAAATGGAGAATAGGTGCCAAATCATACACCAGTGCACTGTACGAATACATACACAAATTCATGGACCTCATCATACCCAATAGAACCAAGACACTCCTCCAAAAAAAGGAATATGATGGTCCCTCTGCCATAAACAAACTCTGTAAGAGAAGGAGGAAACTGATGCAGAATAAGGTGAAGTCCCAAGACTGGAAAAGCTCCCTTATCAGCCTTAACAAAAAGTTGAGAGCCCTCATCAAATCCTGTAAAGCTAGCTATGAAAACAGAATTGCAGTAGATAGTAAAGACAACCACAAGGACTTCTTTAGTTATATAAAGAATCTCCACAGCAATACCCAGATTTTCTCTGAGCTGCTGCACAATGGTACCTCCTATACCAAGCCAACAGATATTGCCAATAGACTGGCCGACAGATTCAGTGCCAAATTTACCCCTCCAAAGGACCAATCATAATACCAGTAGATTCCCAGGCACCCAGTATTACTGTTGCACAGGTTAAAACAGCATTGTCCAAGGCCATGAATACAGCTTCTATGGGACCTGACAATATCCCTGGCTGTGTCCTACATGAACTACAGATTGAACTGGCACCTCACCTGTGTGCCCTGTTTAATCACAGTCTCACCTCAGGCTTTGTCCCTACTGAATGGTGCACTGCTACAGTCAACCCTCTCCACAAAGGAGGAGTGACTACAGACCCTGGAAACTATGACCCCATTAGCCTGACAAGTCTGATATGCAAAGCTATGGACTGAATCATCATAGATCTAATAAACAAGGATACATGGAATCTCCAAACTCTGTATCCCACAAAGTTTGGTTTTGTGAAGGGTAGATCATGTCTGCTCAACTTGGTCGACTTTGAGTCAGTCACCAGAACTGTGGATAAAGGCAAGGTGGTTCATACAGCCTACCTTGATCTGGCCAAGGCCTTTAATACCATTCCCCACTCAGGCATCATAGAAATATTCACTAAGCTTGGCATCAACCCCTATATCACTAGCTGGGTTGCAAACTGGCTCACAGATAGAACCCACATTGTGAAAGTGGCTAACTCCAAGTCAGACTGCCAAACAGTCACTAGTGGAGTCCCACAGGGATCGGTCCTAGGCCCTCTCCTGTTTGGTATTTACTTCTCACAAGTCCAGGCCAACATGAAGGGACTCTGGCTGATAAAGTTCACAGACAATTGCAAGTTGGGAGCCATTATTAACTCCCCAAGTGATTGCATCCTACAGAAAGGCCTCACTGAGACCAACGATTGGTGTCAGAACCATGGCCTTAAACACAATGAGAAAAATGTGTCATCCCCTTTGGGAAAAACCCAGTTCCCATGAATTGTCACATTGATGGTAGCCCCTTAACACAGAAGGTGTTATAAGAGATCAGGGAATACAGGTTGACAACAACCTCTCTTTTGACCACCACATTGACACTTTGGTCAGAAAGTCCTTCTATGTGGCACATCTCATTATTAAGAGTTTTGCATCAAGGAAGAAAGAGGTCGACTCCCTCTAATCTTCCCTCATTAGGCCAATCATTAAGTAAAATGCCCCATTTGGCATGTACCTCACCAGACACCTGCAACAACTGGAGAGGCTGCAAAAGTACCTCACAAAGAGGACCCTAGGCCTTAAATACTTGTCCTATATGGATAGACTCAAAAAACTCCTACTATTCTTTGTCTCATATCACCTATATCACCTTGGATAATCACATCACCACAGTGGTCAGGAAATCCTTCTACATGGCACACCTCATTACAGAAGGTTTCTTATCCAGAAAAAAAGAGGTCATTGTTTCCCTCTACTCATCACTCATTAGACCCATTATAGAGTACAACTCCCCTTTTGGCATGTACCTCACAAGACATCTGCAACAACTGGAAAGGCTGCAAAAATACCTCACAAAGAGGATTACTGGCCTCAAACAGATGCCTTATGCAGACCGTCTCAAAAAACACCAGCTTTACTCTGTTGCATATTGCCTACTCAGAGGCGATCTCTGCCTAACATACAAAGCTATGTCAAACCCAGAGCTGTTGGACATGCTCCACTTAAAGAAATCCCAATCCCTCCAAGCTACACCCTCTAGGGACCTAAACCTTGTCACCACAATAAATAGAACATGCTGGAAGGATAGATTCCTGTCCCAGAGACTTCCCATACTCTGGAATAGACTACCTATCTTTGTCAAACAGAGCTCCTCATTAACACTATTCAAGAAAAATCTTGATGATTGGATGGGTAATAGGAAATTCACCCCGAGGATCACTTCTGAGGTTCTGCTTGACAGGGGCACAGGAAAATAATTTTCTTGGGTGGCAAAAGCCAGGGTACCTTTTTGGCTAGGCTTGTATAGGCCCTAGGGCCAATAGCCTAGTACCTACCTATGAACCTATGAACCTATTTAGAGGCGATCTCTGCTTGACTTACAAAGCCATGTTTGACCCAGATCTGTTAGAAATGCTACATCTAAAGAAATCCCAATCCCTCTGCACCACACTTCAACCTCATTACCGCAATCAACAGAACATGCGGGAGGGACAGGTTCATAACCCAGAGACTGCCCATGCTATGGAATACACTTCCCATATATGTTAAACAGAGCACCTCACTGGCCCTCTTCAAGAGAAATCTTGATGAGTGGATGGGAAAATAGAAAATTCACCCCAGGGATCACTCCAGTGGCTCTACTCGACAGAGGCACTGGGAACTAAGATCAGGTGGCACAATGCCAGGGTAATCCTATGGACTAGGCTTGTAAAGGCACCATAGCCATTAGACTAGTACATACCTATGAACTTATAAACCTATAAGACTGTTGGCTGTGTCCTGTATTCTTTATCATATAATACTGATATATTACTATTCTTACATAACTGAGAGATGTTAGCAGTCCTAAACTCATCTTCCCATTGGTTAAGAACATCCTTCTTGCACTGTTTCAGGTCACTATAGAAGTGACAGCAATTTTGTCTTGTGCGTGGAATACCAGTTGCACTGGAGACAGCTTTGGGTAATCTGTTCCAAAGCACAAGTCTTATACTGAGACCCAGTATAGTCTCCCTGCAGCAGCCTATGACTGTAGCACGTCATGAGGAGTGCAAGAAACTCCTCAACATGCTATCTTTGTGCTCTAAATTCAGCACCATCATTTTTCACACCAGCCATTCCTGCAGAAGTGAAGCAACAATTCTAAGTCTGAATTGGTGTCAAATTCCAGTCACTTATTTAACAGCTAGTGTGCAAGCATGCACAACTATGCCAACTGCATCTGCATGACGATGAGGACAAAGAGGAATTTGTAAACAAAAGAGAAGGTATTTTATCAAACAGCAAAGAAAACATGGAACATGACAGTGAGACTTGCCATGTGTGATGCTCAACATATTCACAATATACTCAGATGGTTAACATTGACAGCCTCTGCAGCTTGTCTTGTTATCCTTTGTGTTTTGGATGTTAAATAGGATGACGTGGCACATAACTTTTGGGAATTACACATTATAAAAAGTTACTTGACCAATGTGGGAATAAAACCTAGGAAAATAAATGCATAATTTCAATCAAGGTAACTCTTCTTTCAATCATGTTCATTACAGATAAATTGAGTTGAGTATGAGTGGAGATTTACTCCACTTAGGCCTGTAATTGTGTGGCAATAGCAAATTCTTTGAAATGCATTCCCATGAAAGAGGCAGTATTATTGATTGTAAATGTATGTCAGATGGATAGGCTTTCAGGAGCTGATTAATACAGGCTGGGCATGACACATACATACCTCACTACACATGTCATCCTAAACACAGGGTTAGCCTATGTCGGGTGAGCAGATGATTTTAACTTGGGTATTCTGTCCATCATAGATAGGCAAGTGCATCATATTCCATTATCAAAAAAATCCCGCTTAAACAATGAAACACATATTCAACCATGTTAGATAACTAAATCACTAATGGCATTAGCTACTTAGAAAATTAATGTATCAAAGCATTAATGGGACATGTATTGCAATAACATAATTATGATAGCCTTTTGTAAGTAGTGTTACCTTCCTGCAGATGGACAATACAGTTACAACTGCTGAATCCTACACAAATGCACTCTATAAACACTTAAACGAGTGCATGGACTGTGCTATCCCAAACAGAACCAAGACACTATCCTCCAAAAAAAGGAAGCCAATCTGGTGGTCCCATGCGGAGTTCCCAGGTCAGCCTCAGTAAGAAGCTGAGATCCCTTATGAGATCCTCCAAAGCTAGCTATGAAAACAAAATGGCCACTAATTCTAAGGACAACCACAAGGCATTCTATATTTATGTCAAGAATCGTGATGGCAACACCCAGATCTGCTCTGAGTTACAGCACAACGGCATGACAATTACAGAACCGACTGATATTGCCAACATCCTGGCAGATAGGTTTGGTGCTAACTTTACCCCCACCCCCTAAAGGGCCCATACACATATATATATATATATATATATATATATATATATATACATACAGGAAGAATGCAGAGTCCCCGTAATCACAACTATGCAGGTAAAAGCTGCACTCTCTAAAGCCAAAAACACAGCATCTATGGGACCGGACAACATCCCAGGCTGCGTTTTACACGAACTTCAGAACGAACTGGCTCCCCACTTAAGCACCATGTTCAATAATAGCCTTCCATCAGGCTTTGTGCCCACTGAATGGCACACAGAAACATTTATCCCACTCCACAAAGGGGGAGCCATCACTGATCCCGGGAACTATCGACCTATTAGCCTGACGAGCCTGGTCTGCAAGGCCATGGAACGTATCATCATGGAACTCATAAACAAACACATTGGTAACCTCCAAACTCTGGATTCCACCCAGTTCGGGTTTGTGAAAGGCTGATCATGCCTCCTGAACCTGATCAACTTCTTTGAGGCAGTCACCAAAGCTGTAGATGAGGGTAAGGTTGTTCACACAGCCTATCTTGACCTCGCCAAGGCTTTTGACACCATTCCCTATTCTGGAATTATAGCTAAACTCACTAAACTAGGTATAAATCCCTACATCATAAGATGGGTTGCCAACTGCCTCACTGACAGAACCCACACTGCAAAAGTTGCAGACTCAAAATCTGACCTCAAAGCAGTGACAAGTGGAGTACCTCAGGGTTCCGTCCTGGGACCTGTCCTGTTTGGTATCTACATCTCTGAAGTACAGGCTAACACAGAAGGCCTCTGGCTAATGATGTTTGCAGATGACTGCAAACTAGGAGGCATAGTCAAGTCCCCAAATGATGTGGACATCCTACAGAAGGACCTCGCTGAGACAGATGCCTGTTGTCAGAGCCATAGCCTCGAGCTGAATGCCAAAAAGTGCAGTGTCATCCCCTTTGGTAAAAACTCTGTACCCATGAACTACCACATAGGCAGCAATCTACTTAACACGGAATGTGTGATAAGAGACCTTGGGACCTAGGTGAACTGTAGTCTCTCCTTTGATAGTCACATCGCCACAGTAGTCAGGAAGTCCTTCTATGTGGCACACCTCATCATAAAAGGGTTCTCATCCAGGAAAAAAGAGGTCATTGTTCCCCTCTACTCGACACTCATTAGACCCATTATAGAGTACAACGCCCCTTTTGGAATGTACCTCACAAGACATCTGCAGCAGCTGGAAAGGCCACAGAAGTACCTCACAAAGAGGATTACTGACCTCAAACAAATGCCCTACACTGACTGTCTCAAAAAACTCCAACTTTACTCCGTAGCATATCGCCTACTCCAAGGTGATCTCTGCTTAACATATAAAGCTATGTCAAACCCAAAGCTGTTGGCAGGGGTGGCTCGTGGCATCGGACTGCCGGACTGCAGCCCCCTCAACAAAAAAAAGAAAAAAGTACCTTTTTGTGTAGTGAGTGTATATATTTTTTTGTTTACTGTCTCAAGCAAGCCGCGACTCGTCTTTCAAGTTTTTTCCTGCCTCGGCGTAGGCAAGTACACGCATGCGCACTTTAACTGCCTCGGGTTGTGGCGGTTTTAAATAAAGACTTTTTTTTTTGTTTTTGCTGCAGCCCGGTGAGGAAATTAAGGCATCAGTCTGATGCCCAGCAGTCTATGCGGTTCCAAACCGCATAGAATTGGAAAGGGTTCGGACTGCGACGTCCGCAGGCACGTAAATGACGTGCTTGTGCTAAATGCTGCTGATTGGTTGTCGCTCTCTTCCCGGGCTTTATGTGCTGGGAAAAGAGCGAGAATCAAACAGTTTCAGTTGTGGACTGATTCGTGAGCGACTGAGTCAATCAACGGAAGGATTTACCTAGCTAGTATTTAGCATTTATTTGCTATTGGATTTCTATTTTTTTTTTTTTGGGTGGCCTATATTTTGTTAGCTGTGCTGAAGAAGAATTACTGAAGATAAGAAAGAAGTAGTACAAGTTAGAAGAAGAACAGAGTAGAGTACAGAGAGTTTTCTTCTTGGTGGTATGTATATTATTTTTTATTGTCCCAGCCAACTGCATCTTTTTTAATTGTCATTGTTTATGTTATTATGTTTATTGGTAGCCCTTTTAGCTGGACATGCTTGATTGCTTTAGTGGTTTGCTAGCCTCCTTATAACTTCTGAAAAAATATTGCAAATAAGCCGTCTTTAGCCTACAAAAATGCATCATTCCACATTCCCTTTTGTCTTTTTAGTCCGTGTTCTCTATCATCTCACACTTGATAACCTTTTTTTGTTTCACACTGCTTCACCTTTATCAAAAAGGTTGATCATCACATATCACATCTTTTACTTGGTCTTTTCTTCTCCTTGCCTTTAAACTCGTGTGGTGAGATCTTAAATCACATTACAAAGCAGAGATGCTTCAGACCTATGAAGCGCAAAGAAGTTATGAAAATTATATATTCTTTCAAACTGAGAAAAAAATACTCCACAGTAAAGGACATTCTCCCCCACACATCCCTACATAATTACAATCAAGTTTGATTCTGCAAAGTCAGTACATCAAGACTACAAAATTTGTTTTGCTGACTTCTGAGTTCTGCAGTACTGATTTCTACTTTTCTGTGCTGCATGCTGTTAACTATTATAACCGCTTTGTTTTTTACCATGTCTCTCAATTTAAATTATGTACACTCATTGCTATTATTTGCCTTTTTTGCTTTCTTTATTTACTCACTGTGGTGCAGCCCTTTTTCCTCCTGATTTGTTACTGCAAAATTCTGTTTTTGGTGATTTTTTTCCCTTATAGGTATAATGACTCTTTCAAATGTGTTTCTTATTTTACAGTCATTCACTGCTGTGCTTCATAACAGTTTCTTCAACAACACCCTGTCTTCAGTATGTCATGTTTATACAACTATGTAACAAACAAAAGAACAGTGGATCAATGTTCCTTGTAGTTCTTTATACATTTACGTATCTTAAATTTTCTTTGATTTTCTTACCCACTGAAAACAGTGTCTGATGGGATCCTACTATTACACTCTTTACTCCTCTTCATCTGTCCAAAACTTCATCTTTCTCTTCCTGTTTGGAGTTCTCTCTCTTGTTCTGTCTCTAAGTGACTTCCATATTGGAAAAGTCAGTAGTATCTGCCTGTTTCCTGGGTGAGCACTTCTTTCTTCTCCTACTTCTAGATACTGATGCTTTAGGGTGCACCACCTGTTTCTTTTTCTCTTCCCTGATTGACTTCTTCCTTTGCCCATTTTTTTTTTTTTGCCATTAATCTCACAACAGGATGAGGGTTCTACTTCAGCTTTCCTATTTTTAGGCCCTTGAAACCCTGTTAGGAGAAGTACTGATATTTAGTTTTCTCTACCACTCTTCCAGCCATTTACTGGCTCTTTCATTGCACCTGATTAGACCATGCTGATAAATGTTAGTATCACAGCCTATCTGCACCGCAAAGTTCTTCAGAACATATTTCATAACTGTCTGCTGTCAGAAGACTCCAAACTGTCATTTACCCCAGCATATTACATCTGTGTTTTAAAGCTTGCTGCTGCTGCAGTTCATTATCATCTTGTCATTTAAATCTTGGTGTTGGAGTATTTTTCTTTACTTTACCTGGATCCCTCTTACCTGAGACAGGTTTCCATGCTCTACTACCCACCCTAAGCATCCTGACTTTCTCCTGCAGACTACTAATGGTTGTGCAGATGTGTTTAGAAACATTTGGTTACCATTCATTTTGCCTACTGGGCATGCATATCTGTAACTTACTACTAAAGTGTCTGTGAGGTTGTTCACCTTTGGCATGCTTCCCACAGACACCTCAAGAGCTACCTGTATTAGCATTTAGTAACAACACTGTGGATAATTTCCAATATGTCTTCTAATGGTCTTAGCATTTCATAATTATGACTCCTATTGACTAAAGTGCAATTTTATACTTACAACATTTTGTGCTTTGCATTTATATAGTTGTATTTTCAATGTTTATTGTATATAGTGTTTTGATATTTGGCTCTGTGTTTTGATCTAGTCCATTACTACTGTTTTGTCTTAAAACCACTATAACAAAGCTGAAGTTAAAGTGATGAACTGCTCTAGACTATTGCAATTAGCAGTTTGTTGAACAGCAGTTTTAAGCATGTTAGTAGGAGAGGGAGGTGAATCCCGCAGCAACTAAGAGAAAAGGGAAGTAACATTTATCATAGGCATTCCATCCCAGACCTTTTTCCTTTGCTGATAGTTCCTAAGCATGCATATTCTGGACATTGTATTACTGACATAATACTCTTCCTTTCTATATACATTGTTAATGTTTTTAGCAGTGCTGTACCAAAGTGTTGCAGTAAAAGTCATGTTTTAAAAGTCTGGGGTACATACACAAAACTAAACTGTTAAACTCAATAACTATTCATGAATTTCAATTATAAGGTATGCTGTGGACCAGGCAGCCTCTAAGCATGGCAGTGGGAGGGGGAGGCATGCCTCACTTGTGCCAGGGTTCTTTGCTGGTGTCCTTTGACAGACCAGGGTTAAAGAAGGAAACAATCAAGCTCTCCCCAACTGCTACCTTTGTCTATTAACATTAAGAGAGTCTAAAAACTAAGACTTTATCACGTATCTGACATTGGAGCTTTTCTTTAGGCCCTTCTAGTCTACATACATAGTACATGGGGAATACATGCATTTAGTTGAGAGGTGGTTGTCCAACATCCTAAATGTCGAAGGCTGTGACCCAAGATTGCACAATGTCGAATTTTCATTCGCCAAATCTCCAAACACCGAATGCCAGTCAGGCTAATAACCCCCTTCTGGACCCATGGTAGCGCTTGTTGTGGTGTTTGAGCGATCGGGAATGTTGAATTCGGAGTTATGGTCAACATTCAGACCGTTTGCCATGGAGAGAGTCGACATTTAGGTTTGGAGGATTCAATGTTCAGAAGTGGTGCATTCGACTAAATGCATGTATTCCAATACATGGTCATGTTTAGAACTACAGAGGTATGTCTCTGGAATTCCCCTAATACAGGTAACCCAGGTCTGGTATCAGATATGTATCATTTCTGCTATACCACACATAGTTGCACAGCCTCTACTGTGTACATTACACCAGGTGTAGTTCTTTCAGCTGTCCAGCCTGTGGTGACCTTGCATGCCAGTTAATTATAATATGGAAAGACTCTGACAAGTCTTGCAGTCTTATTCATTCATTACTCAGGCACTGCAAAGATTAAATAACATATCATATGAGCAGTTCAGATGTGTTGCACATATGCACTTCCATGAACCACCCACCACACCCTCCTGCCATTCTGTCATTTTCAAATCCCATCATTTAGGTCATAAATCTTCAAAGATATGACAAGCAAAGTTAAGGTAGTGCAAGCACACTAATGTCCTCTTCACACAGTGTTTTTAAATTAATATGAGCATATGATAGCAAGCATTCCTCACATATTAAAACTTTACTTTATAATGTAGATATGTGCTCATCTAGTAGAAAAGTAGGGTAGTTGTCAGGCTATTAGCTGGGATGAAGTCTCTTCAGTAAAAGTCCTGCATACAGTATGGATCATTGTATTCCTGATAAGTAAAAGTAACCCCTCATTTTACTATTCCTATGGTTGAGAAGCAGAGAGGGGAGGCTACTTACTTTCACATGGTCTTGTATTTCACTCCTCCTATTATGCCTGGTGAATGATTTAGTCCAAAGAAAAAAAAATCATATTGGTGCAAATAGCATTTTCAAGGATGGTGTATGTGCAAATAACATCCATTATAGCTGTTGTCTCTTCCTTTGTCAAGCTGATTATATGCATTATCCTCTTTTGAATATGAAGTAATAACAGAAGGATCCTTGTTGTGAATGTCAGTATCTTATTGTTCATCTAGCCGTACTAGGGCTTCAGACCACCTAGTGTCCTTGAGGAAACAACTGCTGTTCCTATGCTGAACTTCTTTAAGGGATGCCAATTACTTTGACCTCTTTATCCTGAAGTAACAAGCTTGGAAGAGAAGTGGTTGACAGCATCTTGTTCTTGTCCCACTGATGGAAACACCTCTGTCTGAGCTTCAGGGTGTATCCTTTTTCCTATACATTTTCATATACTCTTCCAGCTCACTCAGTGTACTGAAGACCTGTTGTTTGTGCATAAGATGAAAAGTGATCATAATATCAAATTTTGAGGTGGAGTATCTGTGCAGGGAACACAACCTGACAACAAAAGGTGCAAAAGCCTTGCATAATAGAAACAACTTAGTAGAGCCTTACTTGGTAGCCAACTCATCCCTTTCTTTCCTTTACAAATTTAAGCAAATGTTTTTTTTCCTGTCAGTTCAGAAACTTTTTGTGAGAGTTTTGCGTACCAAGGTTTGGCATGTTCCATTTTACAATTCAGTGAGCAGTCTCACTTTTGATGGTTGCTACATGTCCATCTATTTTGTTAACTCATTTTCAATTAAAGCTGCAGGGCTCACTTCATCTTCTGATCTGAGCAGTTTTATGATCCATAGATGATTGCTCTGGTTGTGACTTTCTGAATCATTTATATTTGCACTCTTCCCTATGTCTATGAGCCAGGAATTAGACTTGATCATTATAACCAAATGATGTACACGTCCCTTTTTTGCTTGTGAAACTGTAACACTGCATTCCTGCATGTTTTGCTGTACCTCTTAGATCATTTGGTTAACAGTAGAATAAACTGAATCCAAAACATAGACAGTTAGCTTACAAGATGACTTAATCACAGAAGCATGAAAAAATGTGGTACACCAATAAAGATTTATTCCCAACAAATATTTCACAAACAACTTGCAGATACTACTTTCTCAGAGGATGAATTCACATGTACGGATACATACAGGGGAGGAATGAGATTTAAAAGAAGGCAGGATTTAAATGAGCTATGTAATGTTTGCAACTGGGAGTATCTCAGTATAGTGTTTGATGTAAAATGCTTGTAACTAGAATTATGTTGATGTGGTTTGTTTTCATTAATATAAATGTATAATTACCTTTCTCATAAGTGATGGTTTAATAAAGATGTTTTTTGTTTAAAAGAAAAGGGCAGGAATTTAATAATTTATGTAATGCTGCTTATGTTATGTAATATATAGCAATGTAATGTGAAGCATAATGTTTGTAAATGTGAACTTGTTAATACAGTTTGATATCTTTTATATAAAAGTAAAGTTGCTGATGTCACAAGTGATAATTCAATAAAGGTGTCTGAAAAAAAAAACTCACATTTACAGATCAGCATTTAATAACAGATTCTAATAAGCTACATGTTAGCCACCTGGGAATGAATTTAAAGCGGGTACAATGGGAAAATATTTCATTAGCCCTGGTTTCACACATACATCAAATATATAATCCATCATATTAATATATTTATCCAAAGCAGTGTATAAAATGGACATTATAATGCACACACACAGGTATGCTCTCTTATGCATCTACTAAAACAGTAAAATCAAATCTCCTACCAATAGATCTGTGTACTATCTGCAAAATTCATGCTTGGAATAAACATTTATTACTGATTATTGGTGGACTATTTTTTTTTCAAACCTCTGAGTTATTATTGTTGAGTTATTATTGTTTGTTTGCCTGAATTATTGGTTCATTTTTGCAGACAAGTTACATGCATATATGCCAAGTATTGTTTAAGCCATCCAAGGCATGCAAGAAAAAGATCAATAAATGAGAACTCTACACCTGCTGCAAACAGCAAGCACTATGGTTAACCCATATCCTGTTACTGCAGATTTGTTATCTTTGTGAAGGGAAATTACTGGTACCATTACCTCCTTCATACATAACAGATAACATAGATAGATAGACTGATGCACACTTAAATATGAGACCAAAGAGAGAACAGTCACTGCTACTCTCACTATAGTGATGGGGATCAGTGACGTGCTTGTATCTGAAATCATTTAATGTGGGGAGCTCTCCAAGTAGCTAGCTGGCTTCTAGCACTAAGGGACTGTCTTCTGACAAGTTCTAATGTGGGTGACATGCAGAGAGAGGGAAGCTGGAAGATGGCTTTGAATAGGAAGGAGGCTGGAATACATTTAGCTAACTGTTACACTGAGGAAGGAGTAGAGGCATATTTGTGAATTTCTAGTTTGTGGGAATGAAGTTGATGCAGCAGGTAGTCTTGTTGCCTCATAGCAAGAGGTTATCTGGTGCAATTCTCAGCTGGAGGGGTGCCTTATGTCTGTGGTCTGCATTTCCTCCCTGTCTGGTGCGATTCTCAGCTGGAGGGGTGCCTTATGTCCGTGGTCTGCATGTCCTCCCTGTCTGGTGCGATTCTCAGCTGGAGGGATGCCTTATGTCCTTGGTCTGCATGTCCTCCCTGTCTGGTGCGATTCTCAGCTGGAGGGGTGCCTTATGTCCATGGTCTACATGTCCTCCCTGTCTGGTGTGATTCTCAGCTGGAGGGGTGCCTTATGTCCGTGGTCTGCATGTCCTCTCTGTGTTCATATGGGTTTTTTCCTGGTGCTATGGTTTCCTTCCACACTCCAAAGACATGCATTCATTGGATTGGACATTCTAAATTGGCTATAGCTGTGAGTGTGCATACAGGCTTGTTGTATGGAAGAACAACCATGGCAGGGCTAGCCAACCAGTGGTGTGAGCATTGGCTTTAAATGGTTGTCACAGCTGAAGTGACACCCAAAATCCATGTGTAAAAATGGGAAAATGAGTTGTGGATGGATGGGTTATATATCATGGGAATGGAAGAGAAGCCAATACGAGGAAGAAACATGTGAGTGACTGATGGCAAGGAGGAAGAAGTGAACACTCAAGAGAAACAGAATTTGTCTGGGTCATTAGTGGTATCTACCCTAAGTGAAAGGGCACTTCTTCTTCTTCTTATTATTATTATTATTATTATTTTGGGCAAACTGGTGGCTAGAGTTAAGCCTGATGTAGGCACACTGATTCTAAATGAGAGAACTGCATGGGGTTAGGAAATGCAAATGTTTCTTTATAGACATATCACCAGTGATTCCTTTAATTCACAAATGTTAAATTATTCACATAATTCGTACCACACTAGAATACATGTATGTAACAATGTGTGCTGTGTAGAGTATTCAGCATGCGCCATACTGACTGAGAATTTATTTCATGTAAATAAGTAAGCATGTCAAGCATTGATCCCATTGCACCATAGCTTCACCCCTTTTAGTTGACCACACCCATTCATGTTGGCCCCGCCCATTCAGCTGTCTCCTGCAGCCTCCCTTTGATTTGAAGTCACCAGCCGCCACTGGCTGTTGGACATGCTATACCTAAGGAAATCCCAATCCCTCCAAACTACACGATCTAGGGACCTAAACCTTGTCACCACAATAAACAGGACATGCTGGAGGGATATATTCCTATCCCAGAGACTTCCCATACTCTGGAACAGGCTACCAATCTATGTCAAGCAAAGTTCTTCATTAGCACTCTTCAAGAAATATCTTGATGAGTTGATAGGAAATAGGAAATACACCCCAGGGATCACTTCTGTATCTCTACTTGACAGTGGCACAGGAAAATAACTTTCTTGGGTGGCATAAGCCAGGAAATCTTGTTGGCTAGGCTTACTTAGACCCTTGGGCCAATAGCCTAGTACCTACCTATGAATCTATGAACCTAATCCAAGTGTTATAAAAAATTGCATTCTGACAACCTACAAAAAATTGCATTCTGTCAACATTTGTAAAAATGTGTTGTCAAGATCTGAACCCTGCATCACCTGCTTTCTATTTCTAAAGTAAGTGCACTTACACCTTCTGCCACAGAGCTAGTTGCATTGATTGTAGATGCTATCCCCTCAGTACTGTCTACCGTGCAGAAGTCCATGCATTGCTGCTAAGCCTTTTGTGCAATAGAAGGCTGCAAAAATTGCATTCTTCACTTTTTTCCTTACGCAGGTAAGATTGATTGCATTCCGCTCAGCAAAGATCAAGTGCACAAGGCAAAAATCAGAAAAAAGCATATGAAGTTATGATGAAAGTGATTCCTACATCTGAAGTAAAGATTTCTGCAGTCAATTCTCATTATATGGATGTGAACCCCAGAGAAACTAAGAGGCCAAACTCACTGCATTTACAACTTCTGCCACGAAACAGGTATACAAAATATGCACATCACTCACACTTTAGAAATACCTTGCATCCGTGCCAAACATGTTTGCGCTAATGAAGATTACAGAAATTAAATTGTTCAGTTTCTTTTAAACATGAGCCCTATTTGCACTCTGCTAAGCAGTGCTGAAATTACACATGCAAAAGAACATATATAACATAGGGTCATAGGAAGTTACTAGGTTATTGGCCCTGAGGACCTTACAAGCCTATCCAAGAATTTAGCCCATGTTCCAAAATGTTAGCACTCTATGCCACTGTCTAGCAGGGAAATAGGTGAAATCCCGGGGTGTATTTCCATGCAACTAATCATAAGCTGCATTTTTACATCTGCTACAAACATTCCAAGCAGCATGTAGCTTCAAATCCTGCATTCTCTTTCCTTTTCTTTAAAATAATTTTATTTAACTCGTGTGCTACAATGATGCTTAGATGTAATGCATAATTTCTTTTCTGAGTGCTGTTCTGAGTGCTGTGCGAAAGCACACCTCTGCCAATGTGAAATGTGCTACTGATGGCAAGACAAGTAACATTTCTCAATTTGTACCTTGGGCAGTCGCTTCTAGTTCACTACTTCAAAACGTTGCCAGTCAAGAGTGTGATCTGCTAAAATGCACGCAAGGAGGAACACACAAAACAAATTGATAGACAATTACCAGTAGTAACAAATATAGGGTAATGATAATGAAGCAGCAGGACTGTAAAGCTTCCTAGAGCTGTGCTACAGTCATATGCATTAACTCTGTCAGAGCTGTGCTACAGTCATATGCATTAACTCTGTCAGAGCTGTGCTACAGTCATATGCATTAACTCTGTCAGAGCTGCGCTACAGTCATATGCATTAACTCTGTCAGAGCTGTGCTACAGTCATATGCATTAACTCTGTCAGAACTGCGCTACAGTCATATGCATTAACTCTGTCAGAGCTGTGCTACAGTCATATGCATTAAGTCTGTCAGAGCTGTGCTACAGTCATATGCATTAACTCTGTCAGAGCTGTGCTACAGTCGTATGCATTAACACTGTCAGAGCTGTGCTACAGTCATATGCAGAGCTGTGCTACAGTCATATGCATTAACTCTGTCAGAGCTGTGCTACAGTCATATGCATTAACTCTGTCAGAGCTGTGCTACAGTCATATGCATTAACTCTGTCAGAGCTGTGCTACAGTCATATGCATTAACTCTGTCAGACAGCTTATCCCTCTTTGCCACCAATGCAGTACCAAAAAGGACTGCTTTCGCATTTGCTTGAACAAGTCTAGAGCAATGTCATATTGACCAATACTTCACACTAATAATAGTCCCAAACATTTTAATGTCAGGTTGCCAACACTACCAGCTATTTTTTCTCTTTATTTTCTGAACATCCTCCCCTCCTCTCAACTTATCTACAGAAATCCAGTGTCATGGTCATTTGTTTGTATTTTTGTTTTACTGTTTAATATAGCTGATCGGTATTTCAGGCATATTTTAAGCACAGAATGGACAGGGTTCTCTTACTACAAGGATATCAGACTTGTTGAGGTTGTTCTCTTAGCTGTCAATGTGCTTACACTTTATTATAAGCCTACCCTGCATGATACTTAAGAGTTCACAGAGAAATGTCACTTCCTTATTGCCTGATACAGTCAGAGAAATCAGTTAACACTTACAAACCATTAGCAGCTAACAATTGTCATTGCCCCTCCCTTCTGTCCTTGGGAGTGGGCATGTAATTGTGTAGCTATTTACACCATATTTACCTCCACATACACCAAATTATATTTTGGTATTCAGGAATACTAATGATTTCACACGTCATTTTCATCTTCCCAGTGCTCATGGGGCTGAATCTACATTATAGAAACATAATGGTATGGCTTTGGAAGGAGAAGGAGTGGAGGCTGACTGGTTACAGACAGATCATTACTCCTAGTTACTTTGTGGAGATTCTTCTACTAATTACTGTACTATTTCATAAGGTATGTTTGTCTTCTTCATGAACTGTCTTCATTTCCATATTTGGAATGTATTTCAATGTGCAATAGAAATAAATTGTGATACGTATGCAAGTTTAAAAATTCACTGCTGGTATACTGCACATTTGTCAGTTCTTGCTGTGCTTTCCAAGTTAGTATAGTTAAATCAGATCATTATGCTATCTTTTGCAATTGGAATTTCACCAGGTACTACAGACAACTGTGTTTGGCATCCACTTCAAGTGTTGTGTACATATAGTTAGCAGAGGTTTTGGGCTTCTCAGCTGGCCTCTAGTGACCTCCACATCTGTTGAGAGATCAATGGAAATTGTCTGGGTAGTTGGACTTTGAATTTTTGGCTACTTATTGATAATACTGCCATCAAGCAGACATTTACACAATTGCTGTCATCATTACAGACATGCGGATATAATACTAAAGTAATGACATTTCTTTTTTATGGGGGGGGGGGTGTCCCTTAGCTTGTGTGTAGTCTGAAATGAGCACTGTGTGATCAATTGTTTTTTTGTTAAGGTTGGATGCACTGATTTGTTTTGAGGAGCATGCTTTCTATATATTTTACATTTTTTTGTTTCATTCCATACAGGATTATGGCACCCAGACCATCTGTTCCATGAAATCCACCATTTGGTGATGCCGAGGATGAGGTCATCATTGAATCCTTACACCGGGACATGAAAATACAGTAGTCAATTGTTCTTTGATGCAAAAATCCAAGTTTAATTCACACAAGCAGCTTCCAAGGCTTAAAATCAAAGCACATAAAGGCACATAAACAATTGACTGCTGTATTTTCCTGTCAAGGGTACTTGCTTGGAGTTTATAGTTCTTTTTTGTACCTTTGCTGGCTTTTACTTGGCATACTTATTAGCCTTCTTTATGCTGCCTTCTCCTTTCTCCTCGGTCATCAGAATTAGCATATGAAAGACCTCCTGCAGATGGTAAGCACAAACCTTTTTTTTATTAGTAACAACCATTACTTAGATGTAAGTCTGAGGAGAGAGTAAAATGTATTGTATTCCTTTAACATTTGAAATTGCTTGACATGAGTGTGTAGAACCAAGTTTGGATCATTTCCACTCACTATTTCTCTCCTGCTTGTGTTTAATGAGTATCACAGGTGATCCTGACAGCAGCAGTGTAGAACTCATACCACCTGATGTCAGAGTACTGGTAGTTTCTGATGATGATGGTTGTGATATATAGACACAGTCATCAGGTGCAGCGGTTCAGTCTGACACAGAGAATGGGGCCAACACATCCACTGGCCTTATTTTGGACACAGTCAATATGCCTCTGGATAACCATTCCACTCAGACCTCAAATATAGGACAGTTTGAGGAGAAACAGTTGATTGGGGTGGTGTGGTTACTCCACTTGCAGAGCTGGTTAAGTCTGCCTGTAGACATTTTGAGAGCATGGCACAACATAGGACATTTGCTAAGAAGAATCCTACTATCCACCCTCATCCTGATGCTGCTGCTTTCTCATGTGCCACTAAACATATATATAGGGCCATCATGGAGGCACAGGCACAGAACATATTCTGTAGGTCCTAAACATGGTGCACTCTGACGTGACTGCCTCAACCATGTGGGTGGCTCATTGGAAAGGATATAATGGATCAGACAATGTCTGTGATGGAAGAGGGCCATCATCTATGTGTACATAGATCTCTAACATCCTCTGGAGTTAGCTGACATGGCCATGCCAGATCCCGCTCCTGGAGTGGAACTACTTTCACTACTCCATCAGTGATTGAGATGTCCACAACCACAAGTGGTATTCAGTGGGGTCATGGTCCTGAATGTAGTAATGAAGACATCATTGACATTCAGATAGCACCCCCAATTTGAACTGGGGACAGTGAAGTGGCAGTGCAACTCCTGGCAGAGGCAGTTTTTGTGGTTGGAGCTATGAGACTGAATTGGGCACTCTACTATGCACGGCTCACACTTGTCCAACATGGAAGCACATAGTGCTAGTACAAATCTTGCAGACACACACACACACACACACACACACACACACACATTTCCCAAAAATTGCCCATACTGACCCACACATGTGCAAGCTGAGAAAACCTTAATGTTGATCAGGATATATCACCTGTTAATGGCCCTGAGAATTTTTCTTCTTTACTGAATGTTTTGTGTTTCTTACTTGCACACAGTCACTACTAATGACCCCCCTTAACCACCCACCCAAGCGCAAATTATGATGACTATGCCTTTTTGGTTTGACTTATGGTTACATGTATGTCTGATGTACAGAGCGGATAGCTAAGAGCGATCATGCATATTTAGTGCATAGCAGGATTGTGGATTTTTCTGTAAATGCACATTTTTGGAAGACTTTTTTTCATTTAGTATTGTAATTCATGCATTTCAACCAGTTATATTGCATTCCCACTTATTGTTCTACTTGTGAAACTGTTGATATAATTGTCCTGTTGATTGTTTTGTGTACAGTGAGTAAGTGGCCAGTTAGATACCAATTGCTGTGTACAATGTATACCTGTATACTGCAGAAATCTTTCCTATAAGACAAGAAAGCAATAGCTGGACACCTCACGCAGGTTCTGACTGAGTGGATTTATGAATGACAGTATGCAGATAGTTTATCTTCTTACACATTTGTTTGTATAGGGCATGTTCTGCACTTATCATGACATTTCAGCAGTTATGGGTCACGTGTTTTGGGGCTGTCTCTATCTGATGCTATCCATACACAGACATTACATGGGTAAGTACAGTTTGTGGAAATCAGATGGCATCTCTTTTAATATTTTTATGCGCTTAAGTTGTTATGTGTATTATTTCACTGGTGAGAATGTATGCTGTCATTTGCCTCTTAGTCAGGGCAAGGGCATATTGTGCACAGCTATATCTGTCGGCTACTTCTGCAACTGAAGGTTTTCCCCTCAGAATCCTTGTCTGTGTGTGCTGAAGGTACTGTCTCTGCCTGATGTCCAAGAATGCATTGTCCTGGCCCTTGATGTCCCATTTGCAGCTGTTTCCTCAAGATGATATTGTGCAACATGGCACAGACTGTGAGAATTTCTTTGCAGGTACCTAGGTGGTACTGTAGGGTACCGCCCTGATGTGTCTAGACAGCAGAACACTGACTTCAGCATGGCAAATGTTCACTCTATGATGTTTTTAGTTTGTGGATGGGAAATGTTATTTCTTTCTTCCTAGTGTGTGTGCATTTCTGATGGTGTCATGAGCCACGCTTCCAGTGCATAAACTTCTTGACCCAGTAAATGGCCTTGTGGAACATCACCTCAAACAGACCTTGGGTAAAGCTGCGAGGTATGCCAAATGTGTGAGTCATGATAACTACCTAGGTTGCTGGCGCAGACATTGAGGATTATCCCTCGGGCATTATATACAACTTGGCAGTTGATACAGTGGAATCCCTTCCTGTTGATGTATGTCCTCCCCTGTTTGTCAGGTGGTGTATTTATTTCTGTGAGTGCACTCTGTGGTTCCTAAGACTTCAGGGAAGTGTGGTACAGCATAAAATTCCTGAGTTGTTCTTGCTCTCTCTTCTGGGTACGTGGAAACTAGATGTACTCCCTTGCATGTTTTAGCACAGCATTAATACAGTGGTGAAATATTCTGGAGGTTGAAGCCTGTGATACCCTTTGCATATAGGCTCATAGGTCAACACAATGCTAACTGCCTTAAAGGACCATTTTAGCCTAGCCAACAATTTCACATCAGAATCAAACCCTGTACCTTGTGCTTATAAGGTGAAAACCTTAACCATTATTCCAAACCTACCCACAAAACGAAGAAAGAAGTCTATAGATTATTTCAAGACTAGCCAATAGTCAGAGGTAAGAATAAGACCCTGTACCTTGGATCTGTGAAGTAAGGAGCTCAACCATAATATCCCCTGTGGGTCTCTTGAATATGCCAGTAACTAATAACCTAATGCTGCACATACCTTAGAGTCCACTTTTATAGGTTCTTCTTAATTTCCCCCTGGGTCTGAAGCGGGAGGTGGCAGAGGTTTCAGAATTCCTGTAGTGTTTCCTTATCAACCTTGTATCACTCTACTATTTTAATGTCATGCAGTCCATGATAGATTAAATGGGGTATGAACACCCTTCTTCTCCTTGAATGAGGTCTATCAGCAGCAGCATAGATTTGAGCATGTTGTACATACATATGCAGAAGACTAGCAGCTGTCCCTAACATTGCTTTTTTTTTCTAAGTGTGATGGTGACTTGTATTGTTTTGGTGTTCGTGGCAAATGGCTACACATCTCTCCATAGTTACTTTATAGCTTCCTGAATGTCTCTGCCATATTGGATTGATTCATTAACATGTAATTCAGCTGACTGTGCTATTAGCATATTCTGCTGTTAACCTTTTTTTGCGCTTCTGTATGGCATGCAGAGCTGTTTAGCGAACACAAAGTGACGTGCTATCGTGGCATGTAGAGCTGTTTAACGAACACAAAGTGGCGTGCTATCGTGTGCACATCATGCAGCCACAGTCACATGTTAGTAGCACAGAAATTAGACGTTTATGAATCTGGCCCAACATCTAAACACTGCACAGTGAAAAGGAAGCTATTCAAATGTCAGATTAGTATTCAATTGTCCTGGCTGTGACTAGAGAAAAATGTAATGAACAAACTAAGCAAGCTATTTTCTTCTCATTTTTTTTTCAAATAATGTACTTGAAGTCAAATGTTCCATCTGGTTATTGGTTCAGGACAAAGTAATTTTTTGAATCTGTATTTTGTCTCTGTTATTATCCTAAGTTAAATGCTGTATTTCAAAGTTGCTTGAGGAGTTATTTCCTAGGTTATTTATATAAAAATAAAACAGAATTACTTATGCATGAAAAAGCATTGACTATTGTTTTCTCTCTGCATATAAAGCATTGGAAGTACAATTAATTATAATTTGACGCCACAACACATGTTCTGCATTTGCAATTTTCCTTCATACAGTTTATAAAAATGTGCATGAGAAATGTTGCTTGTATCATGTTAATATAATCCATCATTCTGTTGACAGCATGATTGATTGACAGTGACACTTTTATTGTGGGAGTACGAATTTATGAACGACAGTATTATTAATCACCATATTCAACTAGTTCTTTTTAGACATGCTGCTAATGGCATATGCACTGCAGCTGGCAAGAAAAGGGTGATAGGTTGATGGGTCTATTTAAAGTAAAATGATATTATAACGACATAATGATACACCAATGTCATCTTTTAATCAAGTGGTGCTAATACATTTTCCATCGATCTGAGAAAGAAATGCATGTCAGATGTTCAGCTGAAATCTGAAAGAAATCCTTAGTAAATAACTGACATGACTATTTTAGTGTTATTAATAGAGCTATGTAATTTCATATCACCAGCCTTTGAACAATGTACAAGATCAAAAGCCTAAAGTACAACAAATGGTACATACAATGAGCTATGGTTGACATTACAATATTCAGCATGTCTATGTGTGAATGTTACACTTTCTAAGTGTGAATCCCAAGTTCTGACTTTTACTGAAATAAGAATGTAGTGAAAAATATGTTTATTATACAGTTCTACTAGTATGATGAATTAAATTGCATTTTTAAAATATACTGCATAAAAATTCGACAGTGTATGTGCTTGTCATTAGAAGTTGAATATGTCTCTATATTTCTATAGTTCAGAATAATGAATATACATTTCCAGAGACTTTTGATTTAACAGTGTTATTGAGGGCTGTGGTGGTACAGCGGTAGTGTTGTTACCTCACAGCAAGAAGTTCTCCCTTTGAATTCTCGGCTTAGCTTGGGAGTGCCTTCTGTGTGGAGTCTGCATGTCCTCTCCGTGGTTGGGTAGCGTTCGAAAGACATGTGTGTGTAAATGGGCATGCCTTCGTTGAAGGTTGGGTGTCGAGCTGGCACCTCGGCTTTTCATAAAAATGTACTGCCAATCATTAGCAGACTGGAGTTCCGCTGGGTCGACCCCTTAACGAGAAAAAGCCAAAAAGACAAACAAACATTGAGAAATCATTGATCTCATTTCAGCTATTCCAAGTTCTTTATTAAAGAAACATTTTTAACAGAACATGCAGAAGAGATGAAGACTGCCCATCAACTCTGAGTGTGGTCCTGTACTAATGAATCTAAAGTGTTTTTGGATTGTTAAGACAGAGATAAAGTGAGTGGAGAGTTATAACAGAAAAAATGCAAAACAGTATTTACTTTAAAAATGCTACCTTACTTTGTTTAATATTTAGTAAACTGATAGATTCAAAAGTATGACTACCTCATTTTCTGTAGTGGGGGGCAAGTAGTTATAATTTATCACATTGCTCCTTTCATTCCATACATTCAAAATGCCTGTGGTTTTCAGATGATGTCTGATAGACATTGAGAGTACATACAGAAGCACCTCTTCAGAGATTATCTACGACCTCTATAGATATATAAAATAATCATTCTGTTTCTTGCAAAACTATCACTTTTCCCAAAGTAGAATGAAAAGGTTTCATGATCATAATCAATTATTTGTTGCTATAGTAAAAGTGGCATTTTAAAAGTTGTGTTATATTTATTTATTTAACCACAGGACCAGTATTACGGTACTATTAGGCTGTCTTGGTCTCCTGAAATGTCTTGCACTTAAAACCATGAGGCAATGGATGTAAAAGCAAAATTATACATGCTTATGTTATATTTGTATGGCTGTATGCATTTGCTTGAAGGACAAACATGGGGTGAGTTTTCAATTCACATAGCAAGACAGCTGATTAAATATCAGAAATATTGTCCAATACATTTTAGTCAAAATTCAGAGTTTCAATGCATTGTCTGAAGTTAGTATTTATTTTTCCTTTATTTAAGATTTGTTGACTGGGAAGGTCTGACTAGGACAGAGCCTATTTTCAGCAGAGGCCCAGGGAAAGTCTGAATGGGACAGACCCTATTGTCAGCAAAGGCACAAAAGCCCAGGGAGAAACACTTCAGATACATTTGTCGGGAATGTTGGAAGAAACTGGAATACCCTGAGGAAATCCACACAAACTCAGGGAAGACATGCAGATCCACACTGGAGGCACCCCAGCCAAGAATTGAACCAAAGAACCTCTTGCTGAGAGGCAACAATATTAACCACTGCACCGCATATGTCTATTCCAAAGGTGAGGAAGATAAATAATGAATCTAGTACTTTACCTTGTTTTAGACAATAGGCAAATTATACATCAGCACCATGTTTAGAGAATGAATGTTCTCCAGCAGGGTATTAATGTACACGTAATGCCCAGTAAAAAATGAATCCACTGCTTCACAGCAGCATATCAAGTGGATAGGAGAGAGAATTATCAACCTACGTTTTCAGGTCTCTAATTTTTTCATTTTGAAGTGGGATATTGTCAGTGCTATATGCTGGGGATGGTTTGTCTGCCAGGTGTGAAAATGTAAAATTTTTTAGCATTTAATTTAAATCAATTTTAAATGCACCAGACATTTATAAGTGTAAATTTCTGCTAAAGAGTTTCTGTGTCAGAGAGGGATTTGACAACGACTCCCAGCTTGCAGTCATCCACAGACTTGGTTAGGCATAGGTCTTAGTTTTCAGTCTGCAGGTCAGAAAAGTGAATACCAGACATGAGCAACCCCAGCACTGCAATTTGGAACGCCTTTGGTAATTTTCATGTTCTCTGGTTATTAATTATGGTAGCACAGGGGATGGTGTCAAACACCTTGACCAAATTAAAGTAGGTTGCCAAGTATAGTGTGATCATTACAATAGCTTGTGTTACTGTCTTAAAAAATTGTACCAGGTTCATTAAAAGGGATCTACATTTTACAAAACAAAATTGCTGTAGGTCTATCCTAATGGGATATTTAATGACTATCTTAATCAAATCTCTTATAATGTGTTCCATGGCCTTACAGATGTGATTCATTAGACAGATGGGCCTATAGTTTCTGGAGTCAGTAGTATGGCCATCTTTATGGAGTTGCATGATCAGTGATGTACACTGTACTTTTGGCACACAGCCTGTAGCCAAGCTCAGGTTAAATAACTTATGGAGAGGATTTGCCAGGGAATATTTACTATTATGTAAGAAACAGAAATGTTATCTCATCCCACGGAGGAAGTGTAATTAGTCATGGGCAGCACTTTCTGAACATGTTGTTTAGCGATGATGGGGGGGGTTGAGAGATACAAATATCATAGTAATCTTAAGTGTAGAATTTTCAGTACATTCTTTTGCTAGTTATTGGTAATATCCACAAGGTCTGAGCAGGTCTGACCATTTGTTATGAGTTGTGTACTTTGGTACTGGAGTTTTTGAGTTTTCTAACATAAGTAAAGAAAGATTTGTAATTGCCCTTGATATCAGATGCCAACCTGAGTTTATAGGTTGCCTTATTAGATCCAATAGTCTTTTTTTTTTTAATTTTGATTTTTTTTTTTAATATTCTACTTGAGTTGGGGTTCTTTAGATCTGTTGTATAGTCCATTTTATTTCCTTAAATTTTAGAGTTGGTTTATGTAGGTGGATCACCAAGTTGTTTTGCCTATAAATTTCTCAATGTATTTGGATCCAAAGATTTCATCTTTCTCTGAAATTTTTAAAAATTGCTCTATGGCAAACTTCCTACTTCTAAGTGATATTCTGGAAAGATTCAAATCCCACCCCACCCCTTCCAAAACCCAGGAAACTTTACTGCATATGTGGAAATATATTCCACTAACTTATATCATCATATGTAAATTACTGCATAGGTTCATAGGTAGGTACTAGGCTATTGGCCCTAGGGCCTATATAAGCCTAGCCAAAAAGGTACTTTGGCTTTCACCACCCAAGAAGCAGTTGTACCTAGGAGAAACAAGCACAGGGTGATCCCTAACAACAAACTTTTCTGATGGAACCAAGATGTCGATAAGCTGTATAAAAAAAGGAAGAATGGTGTGGCCAAAGTAAAGAAGTGCAACACCCAGCATATTAGAAACCACATCATTAAATTAAATTAGCAACTCAGGAGTCTAATTAAAACCTTTAAGCCCAAATTGTGGCAAAAATAACTATCCAGGCTAGAGACAACCGCAACCTTTTCACCTATGACCTTAATCTCAGAAGCACTCTGCATCAATGTGCTTTGCTGATTGCAAAAGGCACCACCTGTACTGAAGCTGAAGATATAGAAAACTTGTTGGCTGATAAATCCTGGTACAGCTTCACTCTCCTCACACCACCTCCATACCCCCAAATATATCACTAGAAATCAGAAACTAATACTCCTAATTATGACACAGGACCAAGACCTGGAAGCTCTCTCAAAAGCTGAAAATGCTACATCTATGGGTCATGTAAATATGCTTGTATATATATATATATATATATATATATATATATATATATATATATATATATACTGAATATCATTAAGCACAAGTTATCCATATGTCTTACAGCAGTGTTTAACCTCAGCATTCAAAAGTGGTTCTTATTAATATAATTTTTATGAATGGAGGACAGCAACAGTCATAGCCTTTCACAAGGTTTAGCCATCTGCCAACCTGATAATTAGAGACCTATAAGTCTTACCAGCCTCATATATAAAGTAATACACAATAATGACACAGCAAACCTCCAAACACTGGAACCATCCCAGTCTGGTTGGTCAAAGGTAGGTTGTGTTTACTTAACCTAGTGGATTTTTTCAAAAGAGTCACCAAAGCAATACAGAATGACAAGATAGTATACACCACCATGTATACACATGGTTGACATGGACAAAGATTTTGACAAAATACTGCACTCACACATTGAAAAAAAAACTTACTTAATTAGGAAAAACCCTTATGTTACCAGCTGGATTGTCTACTGGCACACAGGCAGGATGCATGAAGTAAAGGTAGGGGATGCCACATCTGCAAATTGACAAGTCACTAGTGGATTCCCATAGGGTTTGGTGCTGGGACCACTCCTGTGTGGTATCTACTTCTCAGAAGTCCAAACAAATGTCAAGGGTCTGTGGATGGTGACATCTGAGGATGACCATAAGGTGGTAGCAGTCAGTGAATCTCCAAAAAGACTCAGACATCCTCCAGAAAGGCTTGTCCAAAATAACTAACTGGTTGCAGAGTGATTGGATAAAGCTAAATGTCAAAACATGCATCATCATATGCTTTGGGAAAGCAACTGCTCCAGGAAACTAATACAATGACAATACAGCTCTAAGAGTTGAACCTGTAGTTAGAGATTTGGGTGCATACATAGAAAGTGACCTAGCATTCGACCAACACCTGTTTATTGTGAGGAAGCCCTTCTATATTGCTCAACTTAAAGCAAAAAGATAGCATCTTGGATCAGAGATGTCATTGTCCCCTTACTCAGCCCTCATCAGGACCATCATTGAGTATAATGCCCCCTTTGTTATTTACCTGTTCAGACATATGCAACAACTAGATCACCCACTGAGATAATTCACAAAAAGAATACAGGGAACCATATGACCTACACAGACCATCTCAATACTCTATTGCTATACTTAGTCTTTTACAGACTATTAAGAGATGATCTGAGACTGGCCTATAAAGCCTCCCCAGACCCAGTACTAATGGACCTATTATTACACATCCACAACTCAAACAGCATCAGAACTACCCAATCTAGAGACCTTAATCTCTTCTTCAACATTAACAGAATGATTTTGGGGGACAAATACATATTCCAGAGGATACCACTACTTTTGGACAGACTTCTCACCCACATAAAACAAAGATCATCCCTGTCCATATTCAAATGATACTTAGATCAATTAATTGGTATAAGGAAATTTACTCTAGGACTGCCCCTGTGCTACAAATAGACACAGGCAGCACTTAAATGCCTTATCTGCAGCAGGGTGCCCTTTCAATACTCATCAGTATAACCCCAGAAACATTCATTCATAAATGGGAAATAAAGGAATAAAAATCATGGCAAGGACACTTTGGATACCTAATGGAATAATGGTGTTAGGCTAAAAATGGCCCTTCAGGGCAGTTAGCCTTGTACTCACCTATGAACCAATGAAAAGAAATGGAACTGCCAATTATACATTTATTTATGGTTGTATAAAACTCCATTGCAAATCAGTCTGCTTAGGGTATGTTTGAGGTGATGTTGTTATAAGTGGATCTTAAGATCACAAACTTTGAGGAGATATATGCACTTGAAGTCTTTGAATCCTTAAACTGGTTTCAGGGGGTTAGATAGTTTGTGGGAAACGTTTACTAGCTTATGATCTGACTTAATCAGAGAGGGAGTTACCAGAGGAGTTGTGCATGATGATGCTACAATTGTAAGTACAAGCTAAAAAATACTTTGTCCTCTAGCTGAGTTGGTAACATTCTGGTACATTGATTTTTTTTATTATATCTAAAAACGTATCTGCATGTCCTACATTGGAGGTATAGGTACTCAAATCAGTTGCTGCTTAGTTAAAGTGTCCCAAAATGATGGAGTTTTTATTAAACATGGAGGTCATCCATCATATTTAAGAAACCTGACATGAACTTCTGGGGTCATGGAAAGTATCTTGTAAAAGGTGATTAACTGATAGTTGATTTTGGTTAGTGGGACTTACAGTCTGATCAGTTTGATTTGTGGGACTCTGGACATCTGCCTAGAGGTGATGTCTCTGACAAAGATAGACACATCACCACATTTATCACTGGGTCTGGAGGAATGGTAGGTGCTAAACCTGGGTATGGGGGTATTGTTTTCTGGATATTTAAACCATGTTTCTGTGAGTACACATATATCAGCACCTTCCAGATTTTTTTTTTAATTCTGGTATTTAGGAGAGTCATCTTAATTTGATTCTGCTTTGATGTTGATATTGATATGTTTTCGACATCAGAATCATTAACTGCACTTTGCTTAAAATAGGGTACTTTGAGCGGGGGCAACAAGGGATTTAGCCAGAATGCAGAAGCCTTTGAAGGACAGGTGTACCTCTTCATTCAAATAATAAATACAATGTCACTGGAACAGGCTACAGGCTTTTAAATTTAGATGCTTTTTCTTTTAAATAATTTGCTTTTATAATGTTCTTGTGGAAGGTTATGCAAGTCTAACATGACAAAATGTTTCCATTTTAGTAGTCTTAGCTCTTAGAAAACAAAAAAAGAAGCAATAGTAACTTACTGGTGGTCCTGGGGCAACATTTTAACTGAAATCTTTTCTTGTTGTAAAACTGAGTGTGGATGCTTTGAAGACTTTCATCCTTTTGGAATATACTCAGATATACTGACTGGAAATACCTGCAGCCCCATTATGTGATTAATAGATTCCCCTCTCCCATACATATCCCATATGCACCCAATCCCACACAAAATATGAGCCATAAAAGTAATCATGGAGTTTTTCACAAAAGTAACTATAAATCTTCTATCTTGTACTCCATAGTGATCATCCCTTATTATATTGCATCTCTAGCCTCTCTTGAGTTATGGATTTCCTGCATTAATGCAAGCCTTCCACCAAGATTTTTTAATATCTTACGAGGAGCACTCATGAAGCTCAAACATTTCCATTTCCCTATGTATTTGAGAAATTGCTACTTATATCCATAATGATCACTGGGGCCCAGTTATTACCATAGGTAAGGGTGTTGTTCTTTCTATCTTCTGCCAAGGCTGTGGACAAGATTCTCCTTCCATTATTCATAAATTCTAGAACATGACCTATGGGTTATGCTGTTATCCTAGATTGGCCAGGTACAACAATCCCCTCCTACTCAGTCTAGTTTGTGGTTGGATCTTCTTTCCTCTGCTGCTTTGCCAAAGACAGGTTATAATCTGTGTATCTTACAATTCCCAACAGTTGTGAGGACCTATATTGCTTCAAAATGGAAGACCCCTTCTTCCTTTTTGAGAAGAGGACGAGAATCTTTTTTATCCACACTGGAAAGTGCTTATTAAACAAGGTCTAATTTCCACAGACAGTTCTACTGCTAATCACCAGCCCCATGACTAAAGTATACTACTCAATTATGGTATAATCTTGTAGAATCGATGATAACTCAGGGGAAATAACATCCACCCATTATGTCTTCTTTTAGGGTCTTCAATATACTGCCTCTCTACCTTCCTAATTTGTTCCCAGACTTCAAACATGATTTATTTTAAGATTTATGATTACTTGTTATTGAGCCACCTTGTTTATCAATTATTACTTGACTTATATACATAAAGCATTTATCGCATTTATATGAACTTAGTAATGTTATTAAACATTTTTAAAAATTTTTATATATATATATATATATATATATATATATATATATATATAAAATTATACTACTTCTGTTCTTTCTTACTTCATGTAAATACTTATGGGCCAGATTCACGACGGCTTGCACGGAGTCTAAGAGTAGAGTAAGACTCCATACAGCCATCATGTCTGACGAGCAATCCAGGAACAGCCTGTAGGGGCGTGTAAGAGAGCTCCTAAAACCGCTCTTACATGGACAGGGCTGGGACATGCAAATTACATCAATTGCAGGTGAAAGGCATGCAAATGAGGTAGATTTGCAATTCAGGAAACCCGAACCTGTCCGAGTAAGAACAGTGTTATTTGCAGAAATGTACTCAGTTGACAACTGAGTACCATTCTGCAAATAGCAAAACGGAGCCGTGACAGCTCCAAATAAAGGTTGCATCCAGTGCAGGAAGCATGCCAATGACCAAATATATGGCCATTGGAAATGTTCCCTGATGCAAAATTAAAATAAAAATAAATTTTTTGGCGATTTCCGATGTATAAGTGTAGCGCAGCGCCACGCAAACGAGCTGCGCTCTAAAACCCAGAATACTACAAATTAAAACCCACAAATGTGGATTTTATTGAAAGTGGTAATATACAATGCAAGGGAATGGCAGGCTGTAGACAACATGGCCACCGGTAGTAGAGGTTGCTAAGGTGGGAAACTCAGTCTAAGACATGTAACCAAGCATTAGTAGGCAATCCTATGTAAATGAGTGTTAGGATAGTGAATCACTAGTTTACATAGCAAATGAGCACAGTCAGTGGAGTGTAGGAGTAGGCTATGGGGAATAACAGAGTAGAAGATAGGTGACATCACGAGGGGGGTATGTATGAAAGAAGTGAAGCTCATTGGAGCAGAGCATGTGTCCGCTGTCATTTACACATCATGGAAAGATGTGTGTCAATAGGTAGGCTAGGGAAAGGCAAGAAATGGAAGGTGTATGCTGTGGATAACACCAAAGTTTCTTGCTGAGCATGCATGTGCGCGTGTGCGCGCCTGTAAGACAGAGTGCGTGCATGTAAGCGTGAGTGCACGTGTTTAAGC